>NC_134487.1:16337003-16637003 GCF_040206685.1 Ascaphus truei
CATGTGTATATGAGACGGTTTATTATACTTTTTTTAGTGCAATTATCCTAGTTTGTCAGTATTGTTCTTGTCTACTGTTTGCTCAATAAATTGATTATTTTGGTACCCACCTTTAAGAGTGCCCTAGTTTGGAGATTCTGGTGGTCTTGTCTTGTGGGACCCGCCATCCTCTCTTGTTTGTTACTAGTGTTTACCTTTACTCCAGGGAGCACCGCCTGGTATTAGACAGGTTTATAGAGTGGATACTATTATCGTGGGGTAGAAGTGCTTTTTCAGTCCCTTTTTTTGCGCACCTCCTTAAACTTGGCAGGTTTTGGTAACACAGATTGAAGGGAGAATAAGTAAAGCACAAAGGAGAACAATTACATCTCATATTAATCTGAGCGTCATGTAACTCCTCCCAAACGCCTCCTTCTAGCAGGTGTTACTGCACCTGTTAACGCAGTGTGTTGCGTTAACGCTGGCATGTTAATTAACAGGAGTGCTATTGAAAACAATGGTTAGGGAGATAACACAGGTGCTATTTAATGTGTTATTGGGTGCGTTAACGTGTGTCAACGGGGTAATAACATCTGCTACATCTGTATATAGAGCAAAAACTGGATACTTTGACACATGGGCGTATGTATCAATGAAAAAGGGTGTATTTCAATTCTGGGACAAATCAACTGCAAAAGATGTATCAAAGAAAAAACCCTATTGATTTCAATGGGAACATTTCCTTAAATACATATGGGGCTGATTTTATTGCCCAGGAATTTCATTCCTTATGTCTTGTTACATACGCCCCATAGAGGTGCATGGTGCATATGATGCTATTTGCATCTATTTTGCTCCAAAATTGCCTTGATACAAAGCCCTTCAAATATTTCCACCTATACTGCAGCTGGTAACTAATTTTAGCTGTGATTATGCAGCGATTCCCATGTAAGTCAGACTAAATCATTTTTAGTTCCTGTACAGTATTTGCAATTTTATTTTTCTGTGCCCCTCATTCTATTTCAAGGATGTTTGATTTGCCGGCTATTTTTATCCCACTTATGTCTGCTTGTCAAGATGTGAAGGGCTTCAGGGACTTGGACTTAGTGAAGAAAAAATGGATTTTGTCCAGATACTCTCAAAATGTGTCCAAAATATCCCAGACAGTTTTCTTTGGCCGAGCTGTGTTAATGCAGGTTCTTAAGATGAGAACATAATTTACTAGGAACTTGGAGATGGAATCGAACCGCCCGCTGGATCTTCAGTACTTTGTTTAGATTCCTAAAATCACAAATCCATCTACACTAAGCTCTAATTAAGGAAAACGCTCCTTCAATTACCTCCATAGACTCAACACATCCTTAAAAAGGGCCCAGAGAGGATATTTATCAAGTTCCCCGAATTAGCATTTGGATTTAAAACTAAGGCCCCAAGGTCTGTTAACTGCGTGATAATAACGGGATCTTATCAAAATCATTAATGGTTTTTATTTTTCCTAAGGTTAGCGCCTATCCGCAAAGCTAATTATATGCAAAAACAATGGCTATCGGCAGGGCCGGCGCAATGGTTTCATGCGCCCTTTGGCGAAACTTAAAATTTGTGCCCCCAAAAATAAACAGTGGGGTAGCTATCGGGCTGCAGGGGGTGTGACCGCACCCCAGCGTGACGCGAAATAAGAAAATAATAGGGTGCCAAAATACCAGACAAAAAAGAGACTAATAAAAAAAAAAAAAGACAAATAAAAAATAATAAGAGGAAAATTATTATTATTATTAATGCACCCCTAGGACTTTTGCGCCTATTGGAAATCTCATTAAAATAGGCATAACACCATGTTAAGTTACCATGAAATAACATGACTTGGGTTAGGTATCCCTTACCTAAATATTGGCGTTATACACATCCAGACCCTGAAATATAGGTTTGGCAGAGATAGATACAAAGGAGACTATTTTTTCTAACTCCAAAGTGTGACAAACCACTTCTAAAGTGCTCTTTCTGATCGGATTGACTTCGCTATGCTGTAAGCCCGACTCGCATGTCCAATCCATGTCTAAAAGGCTTTAATAGGAGCGGTTTCACTCCGGCTCTGCCAATTCGACCGGTTTGTCAAAAAAGCCACCGACTCACTTTTTTTTTAAAGTGAAACTTCTTTAGTGGCATGTACCAAATTTTTGATGGTACAAACCTGCATCGTGGAGACACGATAAAGGGAACGGATATGATGTCAGGTGCGTGCATAAGCACCGCTGGAAGGCAGACACTCGTGAGCGCGCCTCCACTGTCCGGCAAAAACTTGTAGCGCATGCTCAAAGTGTCAATCACGCATGCGCAGATGCAGGTTACGTGCACGAGCGCATATGTCACCTGTCACGCTGTGCTCACCACAAACAAGACGAGACCCTCGGTACTGAGGTGGGAATAGAGATAACGCCACCGACAGGCACGGGGGTCCGGTCTGGAGTGTGGATAGTTAATCTCGCCGGATCTGGAGTGGAGAGGGTAGAGTCGTCGTAATACTTGCCAAGGTGTGGGTAGGAGGAATCCGGAATGTAGAAGGTACTAGTAGCCGAGGTCGGTGCTGGAGAAGGTAGAGTGGTCGAGGTCTGAGAACCGAGTTCAGGATAGGAGAGTAGTGGAGGGTCGAGGATAGCCAAGGTCAATATTCCAGAGAAGCGGTGGTCCAAAAGCAAGACGGGGTCAGTACACAGAAGATCAAAACGAGCCAAGGCAGAAGAACTAGGAGACAGGAGATGTAAGCACAGGAACAGGAAGCTTATGCTCAGCCAAAGTGCCAGTGGCACAGCTGGGCCTAACTAGGTGAAGCAGTCCAATCCCAAGAGGGGCCAGAACAGGGGAGTGTCATAGCAGAGCCTGCAATAGGCTATAGTGTAAGAGCCAGGTGTTGGAGCAATTAGGCTCTGTTGCCACCTAGCTCGGGTGCGATCCAGAGGCGGGGACCACGCGCGTGCGTGAGAGGGATGCGGGGGCCCGCATGAGACTGCGCGAGTCTGGGATCTCGGCAGCGGACGCAGGACCAGGTAGGGAAGCCGTGCGCCTGCGTGCGGTAATGTATCTGTAGGCGTGCGGCGCCAGGATCCTGACAGTACACCCCCCCCCCCCTCAGGAGTGTGCTCCGGGCGACTTCAGTAAGGTTTGAGGGGAAACTTCCGATGGAACCGTTTGAGGAGATCAGGAGCATGGATATGATGGTGAGGGATCCAGGATCATTCCTCAGGTCCGTATCCCTTCCAGTGAACCAAGTATTGCAGAGTTTTCCTAGAAATTCTTGAGTCAAGAATGGTCGATCTCGTACTTTTGTTGGCCCTGTACGAGTCGAGGGGATGGAGGAGAGGTAGAAGGATCTGGAAAACGAGTACTCTGAAATGCGAGTTTTAGGAGTGAGACATGGAAGACGGGCGGAATCTTCATAGCAGGTGGAAGTTGTAGGCGGAATGCCACAGGGTTGATCTTTTCTAGAATGGGATAAGGACCCAAGTATCTAGGTGCTAGCTTGAGAGTGGGTACTTTAAGTCGAATGTTTTTTGACGAAAGCCATAACCTGTCTCCTGGTTTGAACTCTGGAGTCCGCGACAATGGCGATCGGCTTGGAATTTTTGTCTGGAGACGGCAGTCTTAAGATTCTCCTGGATTTTTTTCCATAATTTTTGTAAAGACAGGATCCGTTCGTCTGCTGCTGGAACGCCGGAGGGTGTAGAGTTGATAGGGAGTAGGGATGGATGGAAACCAAAATTGATGAAAAGGGGGAATTTTTAGTAGATTCATTCCATTGGGAGTTGTGGGCGAATTCTGCCCAAGGGAGAAGGTCCACCCAATCATCCTGTGTGTCAGAGATATAACAGCGCAAGTACTTCTCCAAAGTTTGGTTGGTTCTCTCCATCTGACCATTGGTCTGCGGGTGGTACTGTACCTGGAAGAAAAATGTAGAGAGATGCCTAGCCTTTGGGAGAAAGAACGCCAGAATTTGGCAATAAATTGGGGGCCCCAATCGGACACGATGGAACATGGAACTCCATGAAGGCGAAAGACCTCCTTGACGAAAATATCAGCTAGGGAAGACACACACACAAAACAGTACCAGTACAAATACACACACACACACACACACACACACACACACACACACACACACACACACACACACACACACACACACACACACACACACACACACACACACACACACACACACACACACACACGCGCGCGCACACACACACACACACACACACACACACACACACACACACCAGGACAAAACAGAACAAATACAGACAGGACACACAAACATAGACAGGAAACACAGGACACAGCCTCACCTCTTTCTGCTCCATGCTTTTCCTCTGGTCTTTGGCTCAACCCCCAGGCTCCTGCCTCCTCCTCCTGATTAGCTGCTGCTGTGTAATGCAGCCAATCAGGATGGAGGAAGCTGCCCAGCCCCCTAGCAGCAGCAGCCCTGGTCTATCCCTTCACAGGGGAAATACCGTGATACACGTATATGTCACCCCCGCCACCCCCGCACAAATACATGTGTCCGTTCCCCCCCCCCCCCCGCACGCATACATGTGTCCGCCCCCCCCCCCCCCGCATGCATACATTTCCAGTATTATCTCTAATTTTTTACCGGACAGAGTAACCAAATACCGGGCTGTCTGCTTCAATACCGGACACCTGACCACCCTATATGTGATAGGTCACATTAGTTCAAAAGGATGTGACATCACTTTAAAGGAGGCTGTCACATCCTTTTGAACTAATGTAATGTAGGGTTAGGGGCCATTAGATTGAATTTTTTATTGTATTGTCTCCGGCAATGGAGGGCATGGACCTGGAGTATGCTGATGAGGACATCCTTCATGATGACTGGGGTACATTGAAAGGTTTATTTACTTTATTTATGCTGGCTAGCTAATGTTTTATTTAATAATGGGCAAATGAGCTGTTATCCATATCCATATGTATGTGTTTGAGGGGGGGGGTACTTATTTAAATGTATTGCAAAAACAAATTTTGCCACAGGATTGGTACCACAGGCCAGTGGGGACCACGGGGACTACCCGAGGGCCCCCAGACACCTGCGGGGACCACTCGAGGGCCCCCAGACACCCACGGGGACCACCTGAGGACCCCCAGACACCCGTGGGGACTACCCGAGGGCCCGCAGACAACTGTGGGGACCACCTGAGGACCCCCAGAAACCCGCGGCCTCTGATATCAATCATGCGGGGGTAGAGTAGGTGGGTATTAGTTTTTATTGTGGGTAGCGGGGGTCGGTGAAGGGGTATTTGGCCCTTGGTGGGTAGCGGGTGGGGTTAACCCCTTCATTGCCTTAGCGGTTAGCCGCTAAAGTAATGAAGTTGCCTGTATATGCATTTTTATTGCATAAGATTCATGCTGGGGGTCTCTGGTGCTGATATTAATGGGTATCAGTTTCGGAGACTCCTGGCATCAATCCGATGCAGGCAAAATGCATTTTTTTTCTAAGTTCTGTATTGCCGCCTCTCAGTAGCTTCCCACCAGCCTCACGCCAACGTTTCCTGGCATGAGGATTTTAGGAGAAAGTCGCTATTCTAGAGGCGCGATTAGCCTCGATAGGCCTCGATAAGCTAATCAAAGCTACTCGAATTACACGAGTTTCAGAATCTGCCAATAAGTGGCTTATCGCCGCTCACTCTGCGATTTTTTTTTTTAAGGCTCAAAAATTTGGCGATTCATTCTTTTATCGCCCACTTATCGAGGCTTACTGAATAGCAGTAGGCATTTTGTCCGATAAGGGGCTTATGAACGCTTAGGCCCCGATGCCTCTGTCCCATTTGACTTGAATTATCTAAATTCCTTACTTTCCATTTCTTCCCCTACGTTTATTTAGCCACATTGGTTTAGGGTTATTTCTTTTATATTCATCACCTAAGGGTATACACTGATAAGCAGTGTTCGACAATCCTATACATTTACACGCCTGGGGCGGGTGGATTTAACCCCCGGGCGAGTAAATATTGGCCCAAGCAGAACACATGCTTGTTTTTTTAAATTTCCCCGCTCGCGCTGAATTTTCCCTGCTCGCGCTGAAAAAAAAACCAAAAAAAAACCTCCCCCTACCTGACAGCTGATTGGCGCGCGCTCCCAGGCTTTGTGGGCGCGCGGCCAGGCTCTATATGAGCCAGCCCCCAACGAGCGGCCATTTTTTCTGGCCAGAGATCTGTTGGAGAGTACTAGAGTAAGTACTCTCCAATCCTCCATCCCCTCTGCTCCTTCCTTGCCTCCTGCAGTTCCCCCTTACTCCCCGCTTCCCCCCCCCAATACCTGCGCGTGGCTGCAGATGGTAGCGAGGGTGTTCCGCCTTCTGTCCCCGGCCCCCACTTATCCGCGCGGGGTGGAGGTGTCCCCCCCTTATTCCCCCCAGCTTCCCGCGCCACTTCCAGCTTTCCCCGGTCCCCGCGCGAGGCGGGTATGGTAGTAGGGGGTGTCCCCGCTTACCCCGGCTTCCCGTGATACCAGCGCGGGACGGGTGATGGTAGTGGGTGTTTTCCCAGCTTCATGCGCCACTTGCCGCTTCCCAGATCCCCGCGCGGGGTGGGAGATGGTAGCAGGGGTGTTCCCCTCTTACCTCCTTGGTCTCCGCTTCCCCACGGTCCCGTGGCTGTCCGCGCAGGGCGGGAGATGGTCGCGGGGGGGCGAGCGGGGCAGTGGTGGTGGTGGTGCTCGGTCGCGCGGCCTTTCCTCTTCTTCCCCCTGTCGTGTGTATGGGAGAGTGTGTGTGTATGCATGCATGTATGGTAGAGTGTGTGTGTGTGTGTGTGTGTTTGTATGCATGCATGTATTGGAGAGTGTGTGTGTGTATGCATGGGAGAGTGTGTGTGTGCATGCATGCATGGGAGAGAGTGAGTGTGTATGTGTGTGTGTGTGTGTGTCTGTGTGTGTGTGTGTGTGTCTGTGCATGCATGCATGGGAGAGTGTGTGTGTGTGTGTGTGTGCATGGGTGTGCGTGTGTGTGTGTGTGTAGGATACCAGAAGTGTCACCCCACCCCAGTCACCCCGTCACCCCACCCAGTCACCCCACTCCAGTCATCCCACCACCCCACCCCAGTCACCCCACCACCCCACCCCAGTCACCCCACCCAGTCACCCCGTCACCCCACCCAGTCACCCCGTCACCCCACCCAGTCACCCAACCCAGTCAACCAGTCACCCCACCCCATCAACCAGTCACCCCACCCAGTCAACCAGTCACCCCACCCAGTCAACCAGTCACCCCACCCGGTCAACCAGTCACCCCGCCCAGTCACCCTGTCACCCCATCACCCCACCCAGCCACCCCAGTCAACCAGTCACCCACCCAGTCACCCCACCACCCCACTAAGTCACCCCACCCCAGTCACCCCACCACCCCACCCAGTCACCCCACCCAGTCACCCCATCACCCCACCCAGTCAACCAGTCACCCCACCCAGTCAACCAGTCACCCCAGTCATCCAGTCACCAGACCCAGTCACCCCAGTCACCCCGTCACCCCACCCAGTCACCCCGTCACCCCACCCAGTCACCCCGTCACCCCACCCAGTCACCCCACCACCCCACCCAGTCACCCCACCCAGTCACCCCGTCACCCCACCCAGTCACCCCGTCACCCCACCCAGTCAACCAGTCACCCCGCCACAAACCCAGTCTCTCTCGCCCCCTCTCTCTCTCGCCCCCTCTCCACCCTCTCTCTCTCACACCCTCTCTCTCACACCCTCTCTCTCACACCCTCTCTCTCTCTCCCCCACACCCTCTCTCTCCCCCACACCCTCTCTCTCCCTCACACCCTCTCTCTCCCCCACACCCTCTCTCACACTCTCTCTCACACACCCTCTCTCTCTCACACACCCTCTCTCTCACACACCCTCTCTCTCACACCCTCTCTCTCTCACACCCTCTCTCTCTCACACCCTCTCTCTCTCCCACCCTTTCTCTCTCACCCACACCCTCTCTCTCCCCCACATCCTCTCTCTCTCCCTCACACCCTCTCTCTCACACCCTCTCTCTCTCCCTCACACCCTCTCTCTCTCCCTCACACCCTCTCTCTCACACCCTCTCTCTCTCACACTCTCTCTCTCTCACCCTCTCTCTCTCACTCACCCTCTCTCTCTCACACCCTCTCTCTCTCTCACACCCTCTCTCTCTCTCACACCCTCTCTCTCTCACACCCCCTCTCTCTCTCACACCCCCTCTCTCTCTCTCTCTCTCTCTCTCTCTCTCTCTCAAACCCCCTATCTCTCTCAAACCCGCCCTCTCTCTCTCACCCTCTCCCTGTGTCTGTCTCACACTCTGTTTCTGGATCTCTTATTTACCCTATATATCTTAACTGCCCTATACTACACCAAAATAACCTATACTGCTTTCTTCTAGATCTGACTCAAGCTTCACACAGAAGACATCGAAACCCCCCCTAACCCAGAAGACAGGTAGGGAACACCTAACATTGCGGGAATGAGGGTACCTGGACATTGAGGAACTGCGGATCAGGTAAGATCCCAGGTGGGATTGCTGCTTTAGATTTTGTGAAGCGGGGACGTCCAGACACTGGTTAAGGGGTTCAGGAAACTAGTCATTCACACCTGGCTTTTATTTCTAGATCGACATTTACACACATACACAAACACACACGTAACAAGGACTAATTGTAGTATAATGCAATACAATAAAGACATTTATGTCAAAAATGAATGTTGTTCTGGCTAGGAATTTATTAAATGTATTTTATTTATATATTTTATTTTAAAGCGGGGTTGGGGGCGGGACTAGGGTTGGGGGCGGGACTAGGGGCAGGGTTGGGGGCGGGACTAGGTGGCGAGTAGATTTTTTGGTTGGGCGAGTAGATTTTTGGGTGATTTGTCGAACACTGCTGATAAGTGTACTTATCTAACAATGTTTTAAACACTGCCCAATGATCGTCTACAATTTTCCCTGCAAAACTTCATCCCAGTTTATTCTTTGTAGATTATTCCAAAATTTATTAAAATCTGCCTTCCTAAAATGTAAAGTCTTTGTTGAATCCATATAATATGTTTTTTTGATCATCTATTTCAAAGGAGATCATGTTGTGATTCCTGTTTCCCAGATGTTCCCCGACTTGAATATTTGTTATTACTTCTACATTGTTTGGTATGAACACATCCAGTAAAACCCCTCTCCTGGTTGGTTACGTAATTATTTGGGTCTTTGTAATTGTCTTTTACCACCCTACAAACCCTGTTTCCTTTAGTTGTAATGCTAATCTCATTGCTCCAGTCTGTCCAGATAATTAAAATCACCTATTAGGAAAACATGACCCAGTTTTGATGCCTTCTCACTTTTGCAAAAGTATTTTGGCTTCCTCTATCTCACAGATATTTGGTGGTTTATAGCATATTCCTACTAACATTTTCTTTATACTTTTACCTGCACTGCTAATTTCTAAACACATATTCTCTACCTTTTCATCGTTCCCTTCATAAAGATCTTCCCTTATAATAGGTTTTAAACACGGTTTAACATATAAGCATACTCCACCTCCTCTACTATTTGCTTGATCCTTATGAAAAAGGGAATAACCCTCTAAATTAACTGCCCAGTAATGAGTTTCTCCCCACCATGTTTCAGTATATCTATGATATCATACTTCTCCCCTCTAGCTATTCATTCAAGCACCCCCATTTTATCTGTCAGGCTTCTTGCATTGGCAGCATGCATTTACGTTTTATTCCCAGTCTGTGCTATTGTTATTTTATCTGTTCCTGCTTTTCTACTCTCATTTAGTTTAGTCTTTAGAAGTTGACTAGGTTTTAATATGGGTTGCCTCCCAGCTTGCCAAAATTCCCACTTCCCTCCACTCCACCTCCATGACCCGTAGCTATTTTCCCATTCATATCTATTCTGTCTAGCCCATTACCTCATGCTTGTCCCTCCCCCCTCCTTCCTAGTTTAAAATTTCCTCCAACCTGTTGCGGTGCAATCCATCCCTAGTATAAAAAATAGCACCTCTGAAAGGAGGACTATCAGTCCTCTAAAACCCCAAACCCTCCTTCCTACACCACTTTCTAAGCCATGTATTAACTTCCCTAAGCTCCAACTGTCTCCCTAGGGTAGCACATGGCACTGGTAGTATTTCTGAAAATACTACCTTGGAGGTCCTTGCCTTTAGCTTGCAGCCTACAGTAGATCCCTAAAATAATTTTTTAGTACCCTCCATCTTTCTTTAACATTGTCATTGGTGCCAACATGTACTAAGACCGCCGGGTCAGTCCCAGCTGCTTGTTATCTACCCGATCCTCAATGTGCTGAACCCGAGCACCCGGGAGTCAACAAACTTTGCCGTTCATGTGTACAGATTATCCTCTCTATTCCTTCTAATAATGGAGTCCCCTACCACCACAACCTTTCTTGGTCTTGGTCTCTGGTCTCTTGGTCTTGGTCTTGGTCTTGGTCTCTGTGCTTGAGGCACTATTCCCCTGTCTGCTAGAGGAATCAGCCATGCCATTCCTGCCCTGAGTCCCCAAATATCTTCACTTAATGTGGCAAATATATTGGGCTGGATCAGCTTTGAGCTTGCCTGCCTGTTCCCAATGCTTTTTATTTGACTTTGTGGCATGAAATGTAATGAAGTCGTGTAAATAAATTATATTGATGTCAACAATTGACTATGCTAGGCTAAAATGAGCTAACTAGATAACGTTAGTAGCGTATGAGTTGGGTTATCATTTCTTACTAGGGTTGCCAGGTGTCCAGTGTTGAACTGTCCTGCATTTGGACACTTAAGGGGCCATGCACTAAGCTCCGTTAAGTCACTTTTAGAGCGCAAAGTCCTCTTAGAATGTGCTTTTGCACTCAACCCGATGCACTAAGCAACGCAAACAGGCAGTTTGCGATCTGAAAATGACTTTTGTTCAGGAATTTTTTCTAAGTCCAACTTTGCTCGTTCGCAACCCTGTTTGCGTTAAATTCTGCCCTTAAGCGGGATGCACATTATTCACAACAATGACAAAATAAAGCTGATAAATACATTAGCCATATATGAAAAGAACATAAACATTAGCACAACAATCAATTATTATCCCTGTATGTCTATCCATACAGATAGATAAACATAACATACAGGGGCAATAATAGAGCATAAAATACAATGCATTTACATACAAAAATCACATAGAATACACCCATTCAGTGTCTGTGAATGTATTATATACATAGCTACATTCACAGGCATTATTTATTTATTTATTTATTTATTTATTTATAAAATATTTTACCAGGAAGTAATACATTGAGAGTTACCTCTCGTTTTCAAGTATGTCCTGGGCACAGAGTAAAACAAAATAATACATGGTTACAAATACAGTTACATAAATGAACAAGGTATACATTATATACAAGACATTGCATGCACAGTTAAAGAAAATATATATTATGAGCGTATGAAACAGTTACAGACCAGATTAAAGTGTGAGACAGCCTTAGATTTGAAAAAATAAAAGACATGAATCAAAAATCAAAAAAACCTGTAAAAGTAAAAATAATACACTTTTCTTTTGTTTACTCACCCTTAGATGTCCACTCACCGAAATCCAAGCGACCCGGAAGCACGGGAACCAATCCACAGGTAAACCATAAAATAAAAAACCATTACAATCCATAACGGTGTCTTGTTCTTCTATTTGTAATCCTTCCCGTCTGTCTTGGGGTCTTCTTTTCTTCTTTGGGGTCTTCTCCGGCTTCTTCCGTCTTCTTCCGTCTTCTTACACCACGCCCTTCGTCTCTTCTTAGGAGGGGAGATGTTCCCTCCTCGGCGACTAGCTTCAAAATGAGGCAACATACGCTTTTATAGGCCTATGACGTCACATTTTGGTCAAATGTTTCCCACAGTCCTGATTGGGCCGTGAAAAACATGTGATTTGGCCGAACAAAAAAAAAATGATGACGTCATTTAAAGGCAATGAAAGCACAGCCAATCAGAATGGCTGTGCTTCCATTGCCTTTAAGATGACGTCATGAAAAGAAAGATGGCCGGCCTCAAATGGTACGGTAGCCAATCAGAGCGTGGGAAATACATCTAAACTCTGATTGGCTCCAGTACCATGTGACAGGCTTTCAAAGACGTCACATCCATTCTCCCCCAAGCCTCTGTCACATGGTCTACTAGAGCCAATCAGAGTTGGGATAGAGTTCCCACGCTCTGATTGGCTACCGTTCCATGTGAGACCGGCCATGTTTCTTTTCATGACGTCATCTTAAAGGCAATTGAAGCACAGCCATTCTGATTGGCTGTGCTTTCATTGCCTTTAAATGACGTCATCATTTTTTTTTGTTCGGCCAAATCACATGTTTTTCACGGCCCAATCAGGACCGTGGGAAACATTTGACCGAAATGTGACGTCATAGGCCTATAAAAGCCTACACTGGCGACACACTTTATTGCAGTGTGGCCAGTACCGCAAGCCGGGAGATTTCCCGGCTTGCAAGTGGCAGCCCCTCGGCGTGCCGCGCGTCTCCGATGCGCGGTTACGCGTCATCGGGTGCCTGCGCCCCCTGCACGCACGTCCAGGGCTCCCCGAGGGAGCCCTGGTGTCCCGCGATGTGGGGGACCGCGGCAGGGGGTTCCGGGGGACCCGGCGGACCCGGAGAGGAGAAGGGGAAGCCGCGATCGGCGGGCCTCTCCTCCGCTGCTTCGGCGCGCGCCCGGCACCCTCCGGCGCGCGCCAGGTAACTGCTGCGGCCGAGAACGGGCAAATGCTCGAATAAACTCGGCCGCAGCAGTATGTCGCCTCATTTTGAAGCTAGTCGCCGAGGAGGGAACATCTCCCTTCCTAAGAAGAGAAGAAGGGCGTGGCGTAAGAAGACGGAAGAAGCTGGAAGAAGTCGGAGAAGACCCCAAAGAAGAAAAGAAGACCCCAAGACAGACGGGAAGGATTAAAAATAGAAGAACAAGACACCATTATGGATTGTAATGGTTTTTTATTTTATGGTTTACCTGTGGATTGGTTCCCGTGCTTCCGGGTCGCTTGGGTTTCGGTGAGTGGACATCTAAGGGTGAGTAAACAAAAGAAAAGTGTATTATTTTTACTTTTACAGGTTTTTTTGATTTTTGATTCATGTCTTTTATTTTTTCAGTCCCATTTAATGCCTGTGAATGTAGCTATGTATATAATACATTCACAGACACTGAATGGGTGTATTCTATGTGATTTTTGTATGTACACTGGCGACACACTTTATTCGAGCTTGGCTAGTCCCACGAATTCGGGTATACCCGGGTGTATTGAGGTTTGTGACTGTTTTCTGCCCGAGTGCATTGAGTTATTTTCCAGGCAGGGATTGAAGCATTTTATTCCCGCTGGCTGCAATACTGCACATTATATATATATATACTGCATTACAATTCATGAATTTATGCCATCTGGTAGACACGCGAAGCATTGCAGCCTATTAAATCCTAATCATTATCATTTAACAGATCAGCCGCCCATCAGCCAGGCATGAACCCAGGCTGGGAAGGCAAATGCAACGGGGCTTGTCAGAGGTGAGGAGCGGCGCATTCCAGGTATCTGCCAGGTACATACCGGGTATTTGCTCGAATAAAGTGTGTCGGTGCAGTAAATGCATTGTATTTTATGCTCTATTATTGCCCCTGTAAGTTATGTTTATCTATCTGTATGGATAGACATACAGGGATAATAATTGATTGTTTTGCTAATGTTTATGTTCTTTTCATGTATGGCTAATGTATTTATCAGCTTTATTTTGTCATTGTTGTGAATAATGTAATTTGTATTTAGTTACAGGTTAATTGTAATGGCTTCTTTATGGTACTTAGATTAGAATGATGGTGATTACTTTAAATTAGAATTGTTTTGACAATGGTTTGGCTTTAGGAATTGAATAGGGAATTGTATAATTGATTTGTATTGTATTGTAATCATTTGAGGAAATGGATTAATTGATTGATGCTAATTGTATTGATGTTGCTTAGTTTCTATTTGATTTTCATGATGGCATTGGTGGTTAGGGGACATTGTTCATAGTGTATTTTATTGTTACATATATTTTGCATAGTGTTACATGATGCACAGATTAATTGCATCATGTACACACTCAATGCAATTGTGTGACATTTCATATACATTTGTTTAGCTTCTGATTTGTTGGTTTATATTTACAATCGATGCTGGATTTATTTTAACATGCTATGTGGTGATTTTAAGATTAAAAATTCATGTTTTGATTTATGCATGTTTTATGTGTTTCATATTGGGCAAATAATATACAGTATTATCCATATCTGGATAATAGTTATTTTGCACATTATTGTACTGTATGTGTTGGGGGGGAAGGGGGTGCATGTATGTATTTAATGTATAGACCCGGTTTATTTTTTACATGCAGGGTTTGTTCCTTGGTTCTGTGTGAGACCTCTGGAGACCACCTGAGGTATCCTCGGGTATCTCACGGGTACCAGGCTGCGTGGTCCATGGGGGACACCTGCGGGGAAGAACCGGTGGCCCCACATCTGTGGGGGCACCGCGAACCCGTAGTGTGCGGGGAGGAACCGGTGGCCCCACATCTGTGGGGGCACCGCGGCCCCGTAGTGTGCGGGGAAGAACCGGTGGCCCCACATCTGTGGGGGCACCGTGGACCCGTAGTGCCCACCCGTGGGTCGCCAGACCCCAGTGGCAACCACCCGAGGCCCCTCAGACACCTGTGGGTCTGACCCGGGGCTCCCAGACATCCGCGGGCCTATCGTGGGGACCCAATTGTGGCCCAGGTTGACCCACGGAGACCACCTGGGGGCCATCGTGCCTGGCGGGACCCAGCAATAGGCCTCCAGAACCTGTATGAAACAAGTTGCTGGTAACCTGTAGGTCTGTCAGGTGACCCGTCAGGCCCACCGGGGACTCGCGTGGAGCTGGGGTATGAACCCTGTATGTAAAATGATAAATCATGTATTTATGGGGGGCACAGGGGGTGGGTTATGTATTTAATAAATAGAATGATGTTTATTGTGGGGCTGTGTATTGTTTTTATTGTGGTACTGGGGGTGGGGGGAGGGGGCACTGGCCCCAAGGGTATGTGGGTAGGCCTCCCTGTGGGTAGTGGGTGAGGGTGGTTAGGCCTCACGGGGTGGGGGGTTAGTGGGGGAGGGTATGTAGGTCTCCCGAGTGGTGGGTGAGGGTGGGTTAACCCCTTAATGCCTGTAGCGGTTAATAACCGCTATGGTGATTAAGGGGTTAGGGGACATTACATTGGCTATTGTGATTGTTGTGCATGTTTTGCAGCACCGGAGGGGCATGTACAGGATGAAGATGAGGATGAAGACGGCCTTCATCGTGGGTGCCTGTAAAAGGTAAGTGTCATATATATTGCCTGTATTTATTGTAATTTATATGTATTTAAAATGGGCAAATGCATTATTATCCATATGTAGATAATAGTAATTTTGCCCATTACTGTACTGTATGTGTTAGGGGGCGGGGGGGATGTGTGTTGTTTATTGGGGGAAATTGTCCCCAATAAACATGCTAATGTGCCTTAACCCCTTCATTGCCTTAGCAGCTATCCGCTAAGGTAATGAAGCTGCATTAATGTAAATGTTAATAATAGTGTGCGGGAGCAGGGGGTCCCCTGAGCTGAGCCACATTGATTTCTGCCTCAGAGACCTTCTGCTTCCCGAGTTACAGGCCCCGGTTTGGGGCATCGGTGCCAGTGTAGACGCCATCTTTATAGAGCCCACGTCGCGTCTGGGACGCTATAAAGATGGCGGCGGCACTGGCACCCGATGCCCCATACCGGGGCCTGTAACTCGGGAAGCAGGGGGTCTCTGAGGCAGAAATCAATGCAGTTCAGCTCAGGGGACCCCCTGCTCCTGCACACTATTATTAAAAATACATTAAAGCAGCTTCATTACCAAAGCGGATAGCCGCTACGGTAATGAATTACTGTTTATTGTTATGTGTGTTTTAATACTAGTGTAGATGTGCAGGGGATCTCCTGTGCTGAACCGCATTGGTTTCAGGTCCGAGGACCCCCTACTTCAGGAGATACAGGCCCCTTTATGGGGTGCTGGTATCCCCTGCAGAATTTAAATGTCCCGGTCACGTGACGCGGTAGCTTTAAATTGCAGGGGATACTGGCACCCCATAACGGGGCCTGTATCTCCTGAAGTAGGGGGTCCTCGGACCTGAAACCAATGCGGTTCAGCTCCGGAGACCCCCTGCTCATGTACACTATTATTAAAATGTATTTATTTAGTGTACGATCGCCTGTAACAGTCTTGCATGGAGATACATAATCTCCGTGCAAATGTTACAAGCGGCTTTTTTTTCTATCAGCTAGCGTACGTGAAGGTTAAGAAAGCTAGCAGTGGGAAAAAAAGCAACCCGTATGCTGTGGCTGTTTTGAGCTATTTTGAGCAGGTACGTTAAAAAATGGCCTCAAGGCCTTAGTGAATCGCGTCCCCGGCCTCACTTTTTAACGAACCTGCTTTTTGGCAAAATCAGAACGCAAAGCCATTGAGCTTAGTGCATAGCCCCCACAGTCCAGTAAAAAATTAGAGTTAATACTGGACATGTATGTGACCCGGCATTACCACTGTGGACAGAGTGACCTGACCGGCTTGGGGGGCTGTGGAATTTCCCTGAATGTGGAGAGAGCAGGGCTGTTGCTAGGGGGCTGGGCAGCTTCCTCCATCCTGATTGACTGCATTAAACAGCAGCAGTTAATCAGAAGGTGGTGTCAGGAGCCTTGGTGTGTGGCCAAGGAGAGGGGGAAACAGCATGGAGTGGAGAAAAGTGAGGGAGGGTATGTGTCTTGTGAGCAGCACACCTTTCACCATTGTGTCCAGTATCTCTCTATTATCTCTCTCCACATGTCAAGCTGATGCACATGGAGCAAAATCTGAAGCAGGGACCTTAATACAGGCAGTCCTCGGTTATCCGACACAATGCGTTACTCAAAATGGCGTTGGATAGCGAAACGTTGTAAAGCGAAACACGTTTTCCCATAGGAACACTGTTTAAATGAAAGGTTCTGTTCCTGAAGGCATTTTTAATGCTAAAATACACCAAATATTTTACGCAGACAATAAGATATGCAGCACACACATAAATTATATAGTGCATATACTGTATTATATATATAATATAACATAATATATAATATAATATAAAAATATAATATATTATATAGTATAATATAGTATAATATATATATTATATACACATAAACAACTTTGCAAAGTGTTGCAAGAGCGTTGGATAAGCCATTTTGTCGGGATAAAAATGAACATAGGTATGCATTGCATAGCGTTGGATAAGCCATTCATTGTTAAAGGAAGCGTTGTAAAACGAGGGCTGTCTGTACATTGACAAGAAAAGAGTAAAGATGAAAATAACTCTATTTGTATCAGCTTTGCACCCTCCAAAATAGTTTTGTACATCATCCCCATAGCAGCCTTTATATTATTTTATTTTTGAGCAGCTTTGATGTTCCTATATAACCCCTACGTTACCCAGTAACGCTGTAAACACTGGGCCACTGCAATTTAAATGTAGGTGGTTCATTTATCGCTGAGAAGAATTCTTAGAAAATTGCTTACTTACTGCAGTAAAAGTATAATTACATTTATTATTTTACACGCACATATACACTTTCCCACAATTAAATCACAATTTGATGAATTGTTATCTATGACATTATCCAGCACACCTGGCATTTGACAGCTGTCTTAAATGCGGATGGGTGAAGTGAATGGGGATTGGAATGCTTCATGGGAGAATGCTGGCATTTGTGTCAATTAGGCCCCCAAATTGCCTTAATTCTTCACTCGCTATGTGTCTATTTTTATTTTTAAATGTGGTACATAGAAGTCTGCAGCCAAAGGGAAGAGTAACTTAAAGATTGAAAAGATCCCTATAGCTGCACTCCGAATAAGAAAACACAACTTTTACTGGAATACACGAAAATACACTAAGAAAGGAGGCAATACGCCCACAATGTAATAATACAATGAGATGCTATTAGCCAGTGTATCTCTGCTAATGACCCAGGTCTAAAAAGAGGATAACTTCATCTTGATGTGTGACCTAGAACTGAAACAACAGTATCAAAGAATATGGAGAAACCTGTAAGGGGAACCATAGGGTTGTGCACCGTTCTGTCCTCCGCTGTACCCACTGAGATAGTGTTGGAGAGTGTTGGGTTCCCTCATTACGTGAATTCCTTGCTAAATTCTCATACTGATACAGTAGCTTGATGTATTTTAAGCCCCACATAGAAAGGCAGGGCCGAGGGGGGGTGAAAGGCAGGGGATGGGGGTGAAAGGCTGGGGGAGAGGGTGAAAGGCAGGGGGGGGGGGTGAAAGGCAGGGCCGAGGGGGTGAGGGTGGGTGAAAGGCAGGGCCGAGGAGGGGGGGGAGAGTGAAAGGCAGGGCCGAGGGGGGGGGGGATGAAAGGCAGGGCCGGGGGGGAAAGGCAGGGGCGAGGGGGGGTTAAAGGCAGGGCCGAGGGGGGGGGGGTGAAAGGCAGGGCCGGGGCTGTGAAAGGCAGGGTTGAGGAGGGGGGGGGTGAAAGGCAGGCCGGGGGTGGGGGTTAAAAACAGGGCCGAGGGAGGGGGGTGAAAGGCAGGGCCGAGGGGGGGGGTGAAAGGCAGGGGATGGGGGTGAAAGGCTGGGGGAGGGGGTGAAAGGCAGGGGGGGGGGTGAAAGGCAGGGCCGAGGGGGTGAGGGTGGGTGAAAGGCAGGGCCGAGGAGGGGGGGGAGAGTGAAAGGCAGGGCCGAGGGGGGTGAAAGGCAGGGCCGAGGGGGGGGGGATGAAAGGCAGGGCCGGGGGGGAAAGGCAGGGGCGAGGGGGGGTTAAAGGCAGGGCCGAGGGGGGGGGGGGTGAAAGGCAGGGCCGGGGCTGTGAAAGGCAGGGTTGAGGAGGGGGGGGGGTGAAAGGCAGGCCGGGGGTGGGGGTTAAAGACAGGGCCGAGGGAGGGGGGTGAAAGGCAGGGCCGAGGGGGGGGGGGTGAAAGGCAGGGCCGGGGGGGTGGTGAAAGGCAGAGCCGGGGGGGGAGGGGTGTTTCATGAAAGGCAGGGTCGGTGGGGGGGGGGGGTGGGGTGTTGCGTGAAAGGCAGGAACGCGTGAAAGATCCCTTCCCCTGCGTTTCCTCACCTCGCACCTGGCCGCGCTCCTCCTGTTCCTCCGGGTACCGGCCGCCTTCCTCCCCCACCTCAGGCTCCTCGACGGTGTCCGTTACTCCCAGCGAGGCGGAGCTGAGAAGCTCCGGTGAGGAGGTGCTGTGCCCCGCCGGCCCATACAGCTCCCGGCTCCCGTCCCGCCGTTGAACATGTCCATCACGTCCTCCCATGCTGCAGGTAGGAGCCGGTGAAGGGAGAGGCGGAGAGAGCTGGAGGAGCGCTCTCTGGGATGGGGAGCTGGGGGAGCGGCCTGTGGGAGGGGAGAGCCGGAGAGAGCTCTTGGGGGGGGGGGGGGAACTGGCAGCAGTCTGTGGGAGGGAGAGCGCCGGGGAACGGTGAGCGCCGGGGAAGGATGAGCGCCGGGGAAGGGTGAGCGCCGGGGAAGGGTGAGCGCCGGGGAAGGGTGAGCGCCGGGAAAGGGTGAGCGCCGGGGAAGGGTGAGCGGGCTCAAAGGCATGGAGTGTGGCGGAAGGGTGAACGCCGTGGAAGGGTGAGCGCCAGGGAAGGGTGAGTGCCGAGGAAGGGTGAGCGGGCTCAAAGGCGTGGAGTGTGTGAGGCTGCGGGTATGCGGTGTGGTGTGTGAATGTAACAGTGGGCTAGAGCACCGGCCAATGAGAGCTGTGGGGGGGGGGGGGACACACGGGGGGGCAGATACACCAGCCAATGAGAGCCATGGGAGGGCGGGCAGACCGACGGACCAATCAAATGGTCTCCAGACACTCACAACCAAGATTTTCAATTTTATATATATATAGATATATTGGTATTTTGACTTTTTTGCCTCCAATCAAATCGGCATCTATATCTCCACCCATCGCATGTGCTATGACCCTGCATCTACTAAAGAAGATTGGAATCCCATTCATTTGAATGCTTCTCCTGCATGGGGAAGGCGGTTTCACAGCATATTGAATAAGGGCATAAGTTACTGCTTCCTTATCTCCACATTACCGTGATCCTCACTTTCATGACTTGGACTCGGGAGGGGCATCAATCTCATCTTCTTTTCCCTCAAAATAACATTGAAAGATCGTCACGGCATGGATGGACTAATCAGACCTGCAAGATTTGATCATGCATTTAAAGAAAAGAAATATATGTATTTTTTTTCAATAATATTGTGATGTTTAATCGAATTCTAAATGAATGATAGAGAAATAGAGGTGCCAATTTTGTTTCTTTTCTTTGACTGTACTGTAATTGAATTCAGCAATCACCTTCACTATCAGATTCCACAGTGCCAACTAATCACTCATCTCAGCTGCCTGTGATCTGGAATCCAGTGTTCTGCAAACTTACATAAAGATCAATCACCCTGAATGTCACTGTTCTGAGACTGAGTCACGGCCATGTCTTTTCTCTTTATGCTCCTGTGGTGGGCGGACGGTGCATTCCCCAAGGCATTTGCTCTTTTTCAAACAGAAAAAGATAAGCATTCTTTGGTGGTAACTCATTATATGTACGGCCATATCCTTCTCTGCTGTGCTGGTTCCTGGGGAAGATGATAGCTGTTGCATGACAACTAATAATACTGTATTGCAATAGGGACACTCCTATAGCATTCATATTCACACCTTACTCTACCTTTTCACAACCTTTGTATAAAGATATTTAGTCATAGGGATATTCAGAAGTTATTTAAAGTCTCCTGGTTGCCAGAATGGGGCAAAATCAGTGTAAAACCAGTACAAACCCAATGCAAAATCAGTACACAACCAATGCGAAACCAGTACTGTACAAAACCAATGCAAAATCAGTACACAACCAATGCGAAACAAGTACAAAACCAGTATTAAACAACTGTTTCATATTTGAGAAGTAAATAGAAGTTTTAGTTACTTTATTAATGTTGGATGGCTAATGTTTGATTTTATAATTGGCAAATGCACTATTATCCATATGTGGATAATAGTAATGTTGCCCATTACTGTACTGTATGTGTTGGGGGGTTGTTGGGGGTAGAGGAGGTGGGTATTAGGGTTATTGTGTGTTTTTAATGTTTCTTGGGGGTAGAGGGATTGGTTGAAGGGGGTAGTTGCCCCAAGGGTGGGTCTGTAGGCCTACCGGGGGTGGGGGCTAGCGGGACTGGTTAACCCCTTCATTACCACAGCGGTTCCCCCCTTCATTACCACAGCAGTTCCCTCCCGCAACCTTGCAGACAGGCCCACCCACCCTGGGGCTACTACCCCCTTCATCCACCCCCTCTGCCCCCAATAAACAGGCTATTGAGGTTGAACCCCTTCCTTGCCTTAGCAGCTAGCCACTAAGGTAATGAAGCTGTTTAAATAAAAAAATGAATACCAGTGTGTGAGCAGGGGGGCTCTGGAGCAAAACCGCATTCATTTGAGGCCCGGAGACCCCCTTCTTCCAGAGATACAGGCCCCGTTATGGGGTGCCGGTATCTCCTATGCATTTAAATCTGACGGTCATGTGATGTGTGACATTTAAATGCATAGGAGATACCGGGACCCCATAACAGGGCCTGTATCTCGGGAAGCAGGGGGTCCCCGGACCTGAAATCAACGCAGCTCTGCTCCAGAGACCCCCTGCTCACGTACACTAGAATTAACATTTTTATTAATAGCCTGTAATCGCTGGCGAGATATGCGCAGGGAGAGGCGGCTCTCTCGGTGTAGCCGGCACGCCCATATCACTGCAGATCGCTGGTGAGCCCTTTCGAGAGAGGCGAACATCACGTTGCTCGCTACTCGCTAGTTTTGGTCATTTTGCTACCACAGGTATTTGGAGCTTTCTGAATACCGTGATAAATTCACTGAAAAAACTGGCGTCGTAACCGGCGCAGCGTTTTTTTTTTTATGAAGGCTTCTAGAATAGGCCCCTTTATCTTTTAGGCGTATGTAACAGTTACAGACCAGATTAAAATGTGAGACAGCCTTAGTATTGAAAGAACTTAGACTGGTGGCGGCTGTGAGAGTCTCCGGTAGAATGTTCCAGGTGTGAGGTTCACGGTAAGAGAAGGAGGTGCAGCCGGATACTTAGTTGAACCTTGGGACCGCGAACAATCGATTGGAGTCAGATCTCAGGAGATAAGTGCTGCGGGTGGTATGGGTGAGGAGCTTGTTCAGATAAATTGCCCAGAAAATATTTGAAGGGACAAGGGTTGTAGGGGAGTTTTGTATGTATTTGGGGGGTGGGACTTTTTTTTTATTTGGGGTGTTTTGTTTTTGTACGTATTTTATGGGGGGGATTATGTATGTGTGGACGGGAGGGAATGAGTGTGAGGGGAGATTGAGGGAGCGGGATTGAGTGAGAGTGGGGTAATTGATGGAGCGGAGGGAGAGTGAGAGGAGAGAGGGAGAGAGTGAGGAAGAGAGGGGGTAAGAGTGGGATGGAAGAGAGAAAAATACATGCAAAAAATCGGGGTAATAAAGGGGGCTCACAAGGTGTGAAATAGGGGGGGCAAGTCCTGGCCCCTGGGAAATTTGTCCGCAGCCCTGTTAACCTGTATATTCCACCTTAAATGTACATTTGAGTTTTCATTGTAAGAGTACTGTACCTATAATTATACTTTCCAGCCCACCCATTTGTAGTATAGAGTTGTAGTATCAGAATGAATCCCATTTTGTAGGTCGTTACGCCCTTCAATGAACAAACATTGGCCCCTATTCTGTAAAGTGAGAGTTCAACGAGACTTTCCGTGTCATAGCGCCAGACCAGTCAGAGCTACTCACACAGAATAAGGGCCATTGTTTTCTATGGGACCCTTTCCTTTGATGTCTGGTGCAATGTTTTTGCTTTGGTTTTGCAGCTGTTGACACATAAACCCACATGGAGCGGCTCAGTGAGAAAAGGCACCGGCTTTGCAGCAGGGGAGCCTGGCTCAATTCCCGGTGTCACCTCCTTGTGACCTTGGGCAACTCACTTTACCTCCTCGTGCCTCAGGCACCAAGAACATAGCTTGTAAGATCTACAGCGCCGGGACTCGTGCCTGCAAAAACGCCATGTACAGCGCTGTGTAAACTGGCAGCACTACACAAGAAAAAAAACACAATTCTTATTATTATGCAGGTAACCGTCACGGCGGATGCCTCACTCCAGCGCTAGAAGAAGAGCAGCACTGTATAAATCAGGACCATTCGTCTTACAATAGTTGGATTAACAATACTAACAAAAGCATAACTGACTGCAAATGCTCCTCCTGTTTCTGATCATTCTCAAAGCAACATGTTCCACTGTGTGGTGCAAATCAGGACAAAGCGAGCTCACGGTATGCAGCAGGATTAGTGGTGATTCTAACAACTTACATGTGCTTTGTATTTCTGCATCAGAAAGACACGTTAGCTGATTTTGCCTGTGCCGCTGTGCCGCTCACTGTGTGGACCCTATTGTGTAGTACAATGTAACACATAAGACAGCATGTTTATATGACAGTACGTTATGCATTGTGCTGTTTCCTTTGTTGTTCTGAGAAAACAATGGTGCTATTAATAGATCAATGGATAAGCAGTAACTTCTTGGCCTGCTCCAAAGACACTATTGATCCATTGTACCAATGCTGAAACTTGAATACAAACACACTTCCTTTAAATAGCTGCTTCCTAATAAATAAGGATGCCAGTGGTCCAGGAAAAACCAATCATTATTAAGGCGTATTCACTTTTGAAACTTTAATTAGCCTTGTTTACGCTGGCAACCAGCTGCCTACTGTTCATAGAGGGAAAGTAGATCTCTCCAGAAGAAATAATGCCTACGCCAGAAACCTCCAGGTGTTTAAAGTTATACAGTGCAGAAATATCCACATTTATTTCCCAGGATACATTGTGGCCTATTGGTCAAAGTCGAATGTGTTAGATCACTTAAGATCTAAGGGTACTGACAATGTATCTTTCTGCTAAATGCTTATGTGTATGAGAAGATTTATTTATTTTATTTATAAAATATTTTACCAGGAAG
Source organism: Ascaphus truei (assembly GCF_040206685.1). Classification (NCBI taxonomy): domain Eukaryota; kingdom Metazoa; phylum Chordata; class Amphibia; order Anura; family Ascaphidae; genus Ascaphus; species Ascaphus truei. Next base: position 16,361,104 of record NC_134487.1, read on the forward strand.
TAATACATTGAGAGTTAGGCTAAGGCCCCAGTATCTCCGCTGCAACGCGCGCCTGCGAGATTGGCGGCACGTGCAGCCGATTACCTGGTCTGCAGCTATCTGCAGAAAGAGAGACCGGGGGGGGGGGGGGGGCGTGGAGGGGAAGTGACGGGGGCGCGGCCATGATGTCACCCGGCAGGTTCGCCCTCATTGGCTGAACCGCCGGGGGGGGGCGTGCCGTATCGATTAACGCGATTCCTGCTCTCAATAATATTGAGAGCAGGAGCAGCTCTCGCCCCAGCGCTGCGGCCCCCCCTCGCAGCGGGCCCGGCGACATTGAGGGGAGGGCTCTCGTCCGTAGTAGGCAGCGAGGTCAAGGCCTTACCTCTCGTTTTCAAGTATGTCCTGGGCACAGAGTTATGATGACAAATACATGTTTACAAATACAGGTACATAAATGAGCAGGGTATACATTACATACATTGCGTGCACAGTTAAAGATAATATATATTATGGGCGTATGAAACAGTTACAGACCAGATTAAAATGTGAGGCAGCCTTAGATTTGAAAGAACTTAAACTGGTGGTGGATGTGAGAGTCTCTGGTAAGAGATGAGGGGCTATCTATTCATCAAAGTCTTCCAGCTGCAAACCAGTGGCAATACTGGTCCCGAAGAAGGAGCCACCATATTTATCAGCAGAAAAAGTCCCATTGATCTCAGTGGGATTTATTTTTCTTTAGAAATCTGGTGCTATTTGCACACGTTTTGCAGCCACGAGACTTTGATGAATGCGCCCGGTGCAGTTTTATTTCGGTGTATCATTCTGCGGGTGTGGTGTAATGAAGTCTCCGAGCTGCAGGGCGAGGTGTACACTAATACTCAGGCACCAGACTGATCAAAGAGAAAGATCCTATTCTGGTGATTTGGCATCAGATTTTATAGCTGGGAGACAAATAACCACAATTGAGAGACGCAGCAAGGAAGATTTATCACATCTTCTGACAGAAACGTATGTGTAGAGTGCCAGGTGGTTGTCCAAAAATACTGGATACAATGGTGAAAGGTGCAACACCTTTGAGACACACACACACACAAACACACACTAGAGACCCACTCACACACACACTCGAGACACATACACACACTGGAGAGACAAACATTTATTTATTAATAAAATGTGTTACCAGGAAGTAATACATTGAGAGTTACCTCTCGTTTTCAAGTATGTCCTGGGCACATCGTTATGATGACAGATACATGGTTACAGATACATAGTTACATTAAGTGAAAAGGGTTATACATTATATACAAGACATTGCGTGCACAGTTAAAGATTATTATATTTCAAAAGCCGCCCCCCCTAGGCACATGCCTGTGTCAGCCGCCTGCTTTTTGCTGCCCTTCTGCTCCTTTGGCAAACCATCAAATGACACAGCGGACGTCACGAATGTGATGTCGCACTGTGGCGCATTGCCATGGCAACGAGACGCCTTGTAACGCCACGTCCGTGGTGCCATTTGACGCTGGGATTCCAAAGGAGCAGAAGGGCAGCAGAAAGGAGGCGGCTGACACAGGCAAGTGCATTCCCATTAGGTCTGATAGGCCAGAGAGTGCGACAAAAGCATGTGGGGGGGGGGGGGGGGGGGGGGGGAGGGTGACAATTTTTGCCGCCCCCACATTTTGCTGCCCTAGGCCCGGGCCTAATGGGAAATCTGACAATGCACACACACATGCTCTAGAGACACACACACAGCTCTCTCTCTCGGCTCCATGCTACTTCCTCCTCTCCTTGGCCCCACCCTCAGGCTCCTGACACCTCTTCTTGATTGGCTTTGTTACCCAGCAGCAGAACCTGTCAGGTCACTGTGTCCAGAGAGGTAATCCCGGACACATACATGTCCTGTATCACCTCTGACTTTTTTACTGGACAGTGTCCAAATACAGTACAGTCCGGTTCAATACTGGACACCTGGCAACCGTAGAATAGGTTACCCTCCTGGTAGTGGTAGATCTTTCCTCTATAGAAGTAGAATCTACAAGTGTTCGCTGACATAAACCACAGGAGATTAATGTAAATTGCAGGCTTCTATTCAGAGGTTGTGGGTTCCAGCTGGTGTAGGAAGATAGCGACAAGAACATTGAGTGCCAGGAACCTTTGAACTATTTACAGTCTTTATTTAAGTACACAAACAGCATACATCTTCTCTAGAAAGGGAGACCCCGGACGTCTTACCTAGCAAGGGCACAACCCTCAAAATAGGGCAATTAATAGGAAAAGCCTTTTCCAGGGACTGGTATAGCCAAATTCTGCAGAAACATTGATAGGGCAATAATGATCGCCTCTTACCATTGACCCCAGCTTTGTCCATAGACCCAGTGATTCCTTGAGTTAGTACTCAGGCTACTGTAGCTGAAGTTGATCCTAACGCTAAACATAACATGTCATCATAAATACTCTCTCTACACCAGTCACCACAGAAAGTCCTAGTGGACAGAGGTAACTACAGATACAGAAGGGCAAATCCCCATGTAAGTCTACTAAATATGCAAAGGATTTTTGCAATTCATTAGCCTATGTTTATTTCACCCATTGTGTTAATTTACAGTAGGTTGCCTTGATTATACCCACAAATGGTGTCACTAGACAAACAAAAGCAAATTTGTACTCAAGCCCTGTGATTTTTGTGTTTAGCACTTTAACACCTTCTGGATATCACAGCATCATGCATCAAAACTGGGGCAAAACGATGGCATCAGATTTATCAAGCAAGAAAATCCCACTGGTTTCCATGGGAATGGTTTTTCCTTAATAAATATAAAGTCTTTTTTTTGGCCCCAGTTTTGCAGTGATAAATAACACTCCCATCTATCAACATTTCCTTGGTGCCAAAACGAATGGAAACCTTGGGTGCAAAAAATGGCACCAGATCAATTAAAGAACAATAATAAATAATAACTGTATTTATATTGCGCTTTTCTCCCAGTGGGACTCAAAGCAGAAATAAAAGAATTCTATTACTTTCAGTGTTTAAAAAAAGAAGAAGATTAAAATAGATTAATTTTGGTAAACCTGTTTTTTTCCCCAAATTGCACTTAATGGGATAATGACCCTTAACACATCATACTGGCCCCTTACATTATGTGGTGATATTGCACTGTCCCTCACAAATATTGTGTTCACATACCTCTGATGATTTAATAAGCTGGTAGAACAGTGCAATCTCAGTGCGGGTGTTATTGACCCCTTACAAGTCCACAGGTTATGATTGTGCCCAGGTCTTGTACTGAAGGGGCACATCTCACTACATCGTACATCCTTTGTATCTAAAGCCCTCTCCCGCCTTAAACCTTTTTCACTGACTGCCCCACACCTCTGGAATGCCCTTCCCCTCAGTACCCGACTAGCACCCTCTCTATCCACCTTTAAGACCCAACTTAAGACACACTTGCTTAAAGAAGCATACAAATAGCACTGTGGCTATTCTGTACACATGATACATAAATCTTGGCCCCCTGCAGGCGCACTTACCAGAACTCCCTCCTACTGTCTCTGTACGTTCTCCCTACCTACCAATTAGATTGTAAGCTCCTCTGGGCAGGGACTCTTCTTCCTTAATGTCTAAAGCACTTATTCCCATGGTCTGTTATTTATATCATCTGTTATTTATTTGATTACCACATGTATTACTGCTGTGAAGCGCTATGTACATTAATGGCGCTATATAAATAAAGACATACAATACAATACATGACCTGTGGATGACCCACCTTTCCTCCACCCCCTCCTCCCCCAATAAGAGACACGGATACATCAAACAAGCCACACCATATTTTATTTATATATAAAAATGTGTTACCAGGAAGTAATACTTTGAGAGTTACCTCTCGCTTTCAAGTATGTCCTGGGAACAGAGTTATGATAACAATACATGGTTACATTAAAAGAACAGTGGTTACACAGTCAATTCACAGACATTTCATGAAGAGATAGAGTTGGAAAATTAGGTACAGTGGATAAAAAAGGGCCGGTGAGTTTCAGATTGAAATAGAAAAGCTTTAACATCACCAAACATCAGCGAACGGCAGGAAACGGTTCACTGCCTTTAGCAGTTCCAAAGGCTGTCCGCCTTTGGGGTGACGCAGATGTACACTGAAGGGGTTCAGATTGAATGCAGCTGTGAATTCAACGTTCTTTGTCCTCTTGGCTCATTAACATTTCAGTGGGTGTGGTTGACGTTCCACCTAGTACAAGCAAATGTTAACCCTTAGTACGCTGGTCCTGTGCAGAGGGGAGCAGCTCTTGGTGAAACCCATCAGGCGTCTGCCTTTGGGGCGACGCAGATGTACACTGAAGGGGTTCAGATTGAATGCAGCTGTGGGGTATGGGGTATAACAGCCACAGCTTTTATTAATTCCAACTTATAACCCTTGTGTAAACCCCGTGAACCAGACAGTGACGACTGTCCGTGGCTGTGTCCAGCCCACACATCTGCAGGGCTCGTGCCCCCCTTCTGGCTGGATAACCGGCTTAGCTACCATGGTAATATATGCCAAACAGGTCTTATGCCATCTGCCCGAAACAACCCAGCACATTAGCCAAGCATCTGCCCTAAAACACAGTCTGGCACCCACAGAAACCCCTGCCAGCTATGACAAATAAACATGAAACAAAACCCCAAAATCACTTACTTCACTTTAAAATATTTTTTTAATTTTATTTATATAACTTATATAACCCCCCCCCCCCTCCAACACATATTAAAAACCCATAATGACTCCCCAACGGGACACTATTGGTGCCAACCAAAAACAGGGAGGGTCATGGGCCGCCCACTTCCCAGGGCTCATGGATAACTCCCACAGATCTCTTTTAGCATTTAGAAGCGGGTAACCCCTAGCTTAAACCCCTCAATCCCTTACCATAACCTGTTAACCCCTTACCCTAAAACCCCTTACAGTAACCCATTAACCCCTACCCTAAGACCACTAACCTTATCACCTTACCCTAATACCCAATCGGACCGCTAACCCTAAAATCCTTAACCCGTTAACTCCTTGCCCCAAAACCCCTAAAGTTAACCCCAAATACTAACAGTAGTACCTATAACAACTTACTTCTTTGTGGATGTATGGCAGCTAGCTAGCCCCTGCGGCTGATCGGCTCTCGTCCCAGGTCCCCTCCCCACCAGCTCCTTACCCGCTCCGGGGGGTGCGCCGCTCCACTCCACTCCTCCACGGCACACGCCGCCTCCGCCCACACGCTGCAGGGGTGCGTGCGCGGGAGTGTTACAGGGCGTGCGCGCACCCGTCCTCTTCTACACTCCTCCTGCAGCCTTTGCTCCAGCTCCCATCAGCTGGAGGCTATTTCCACTAGGGAACACCACACCCAGCATCTAAACCTATCCCTGGGGCCGCTCAGTCAAGCCCCCGCTCCGCCTCTTGCTCCCATTGGTTCCCCGGCATTGGTTCCCCGGTCTGCCCTCTCGTTCCTCGCTCTGCATAGTTTTCCTGTGGCTCTTGTAGTACGGAGGTCTATGCCTGGCTCTCTTTTGTGTTGCAGCTCTCGCTCCAGTCCCAGCCCTCGTTTGATACCCTTGGATTTGACCTCGGCTCTCGTTAGACTTCGTGTAGCTCGCTACTCCCTGGACTCGGCTTTGGACCTCACTACGCTGCTCTCTCCTGCCCTTGAGCTACGGCTTTCGGATCTCTACCTTCGGACCTCTGGCGCCCCGGACGCGGCAAGTATCGGGCTAACCCTTCCTCACCAGACCCGGCAACGCATCATACCACACTCCGGGCACGCCCTCACTGCTGTGGGTGCGTGTTATACCCTTACCCACCTCAGTACTGGGGACTGGCCAGGTCTGCGGGCAGTCAAGCGTTACAGGGTTTAACTAAATGACCCTTATTTATGAGAATAATAACATTTAAGTATTTAACTATGTATTTTGTTACATTGGACGTAGCATTGGGTATCTTTTTCTTTTGTTGTATACATTTGGCCACGCTCAGTAGCACTCCTTTTGACACAATCATATATATATATATGATGTGGTGGGTTCTGGTTTTAGAGCTGGCTGAAATTGTGTTTACATACCTATTTATACATGCACACACTTACTTACCCAGGCACATACACAACTTCACCGGCAAGATGCACAGAACCCTAATGGAACCTGTTCCTCAGGGCACACTGACATCTATTGCTCTGCTTGCAGGAACAAAGCATGAGGCAGCTCTGAATCAAGCCAGTGATGGCAGACAGCCTGACCTTTCTGCTTCTAACTAAAGCTCTTATTCACAAAGCTCCAATTCTAGTCAATGACAGTTTCTGCTGCTTGGCTGCTTCTCACCTTATTGAATACGAGCTTAAGTCCGACTCCTGTGTGCGTGTTCCACTATGTTACATTTCTACTAGGCCTTATAAGCTGAACCCCACTATTTTGACCTTTGACCTAGTTTCCAAAATGTCAATAGATTTCTCACCCCCCGCCCCCCCCCCCCCCCTCCGACTTCATTTCTGGGTGAAAACAATATGGCAACTGGCATCCGCCTCACTCCAGCGGCCAATAGAAAGCCACCTTGTCATCAGGGCATGATGTTAAGGCTTTCTTTTGGGTGACCCTGGTGGCTGTACAATAATGATTGTTTATGGATAAAAAGGTAGAAATATTGCAGGGTCACTGAAAGTAAACACACAGAAACCGAGTAAGCTCATATAAACCCCCAAATTACCATAAAATATATATATATATGAATATAAGTGTCAAAAGCAGTGCTACTGAGCGTGGCACTGTATACTACTATAACCCATACCCCCTCCCCAATCGCAGATAGGGTGTAGGTTAGGGGATCTATATGCATTACCCAGTGTGGTGCTTTACCTGTTAGGCTCACAGGAGGCCTACGCCTCCGCCACGGAGAGCCCGGGGCACGTATGACAATATGAATAACCTCGTACTTGGTACAGCGCCTCCACCTGCGATGGCTCCCACCAGGGGGGGAGTGGTTCCTCGCAGGAAAACTATATATATCACTCCACACACCGTATGTAAAACAACCGATGACTTTACTGTATAGCATATGAACATATATCAACAGGTGTCCCTCCCTAGAGGAGACACTATCTTCTGCGTCTCACAGGACGCTAACTCCCCTCTTCCACCGGGTGATCCCACCCCGTGTCCAGTAACCCCACACAGTATTACCCCACCCTCAAGTGAGATAGATATGTGTGACTGCGCAGCCACTTTGTCCCATGTGAATATGATATGACTCGTTGGTGCACTTGTTAATTACCTGCCGGGCACTCCGGTGCCCAGCCTGCCAAGGAACTTCACAAAGGATCCTGATGCCGACTGAATGCAGGAACCACCGTCCGGGGCGATCCCACCCGGATGGCTGCTGCAGCGACAGTGAAGGTCTGAGCGCAAACCTCTGGATGGACACGCGGCATCCGCTGTGTCCCTAACTGGCTCTGGATAGTAAGGGGCAGGGTCCCTAACCTGGGGCCTGTCCCTGACACAACTCACACTACTGGGTGACTCAGGGCTAGCTGGGGCCTTGGGGGCTGCTGGCCTAGTGCAGGGAGTCACTGACTCCTGCACCCTACCTCCTTCCCCTAGCTTCTCCTGGCGCCAACTGCTCCTCTCCTCAAAACCCCACGAAATGTATCTTTTTCCCTGACAGGGCAATCCTCCAGCCCTATTGGCCACTCTAAGACACCTGGTGCCTTCCACCCTTAGCCTCCTGGGAATTGTAGTCCCGTGGAGGCTATTCCTATATTGGGGCCGTGTGCGCGATTCTACTGCGCATGCGCGACTCCCTAATGGCCGCCGCAACTCCCTGGCCTCATCCGCGCATGCGCGATCACGCCGCGTGCGCGCGCAACCACAATGGCAGCCCCCGCTAGCCGGGTGCACCGCCGAGCCTCCTAAGGCTCGGACCGCTCCCTGCTCCGGCCCCCACCTTTTGGAAGCAGCCGGCGGGTCCGTCGCTGGCTCCGGCGGCACCCGCGACCGCGCTGCTACAAAGGAGGGGGGTCTCTGGGAGCCACCGGGGACCGGGGCTACACTACAAAAAACAAAACATAAAGGGAGCCCAGAGCTACATCCAATATGACAAAAATACACAGTAAAATACCTATATATATATATATACAGGCAGTCCTCGTTTTACAATGCTTCGTTTTACAACGAATGGCTTATCCAACGCTATGCAATGCATACCTATGTTCATTTTTACAACGCCAAAACGGCTTATCCAACGCTCTTACGACGCTTTGCAAAGTTGTGTATGTATATATAATAGATATATAATACTATATTATACTACATAACATATTATATTTTTATATTATATTATATATTATGTAATATTATATATATATATATGTATATATATATAATACAGTATATACACTATATAATTTATTTGTGTGCTGCATATCTTATTGTCTGCGTAAAATATTTTGTGTATTTTAGCATTAAAATGCCTTCAGGAACGGAACCTTTCATTTAAACAGTGTTCCTATGGGAAAACGTGTTTCGCTTTACAACGTTTCGCTTTACAACGTTTCGCTATCCAACGCCATTTTGAGTAACGCATTGTGTAGGATAACCGAGGATTGCCTGTATCTTGAAAAAAGGGTAATTACTGAAAGTAATGCAGTTCAGATCCTCGGGCCTCGCACACACTCACCTAAAAATATATGCGATTCAGTGGATTTCTGCTTGTTTTTATTGGAAAAGACCGTGACTGCCCATGTGCAGCGCTCAAGGACTGCAGATTGAAATTCCATTTTCATTACCCCTTCAGATTATAATGCAAATTATAAATAATGCAAGTTGTTTGGCAAAAACTCCACATCTTCATAATTTGACGATAAAAATCAGACTCCGCTTCACAGTGGGTAAGTTGGACTTCAGGATGAAATGTTAATTAAAGCTTAAGCGTGCATAAATAAAGATTGATGACTTCCTGCCACGGGCCTCCTGCCAACACCTGTTACTCTTGCTGTGGAATGAATATGAGTTCTGCATTTAAATTGAATTCTAACGTTGCCTTTAAGGTCACAGCGCTCTGGCCTTGTAGAGTAACAAGCTTTCCTGGAAGTCTGCATGCTAACAAAACGACTGGTTCCACGGTTGACCCTAAACGGTGTACAAATCACATTAACAGCCTGTTACCCTGTTTAATGTTCGCTATCCGACCTGTAGGCACCATGTAATCAAAACATATGAAAGATGCTTGAGTCAGATGTTTAATTAAAACGAGAACAGCAGGAAAGGTATGAAGGGGATAGAGTAAGCGACAAGAGGATATTCTACTAACTAAGATTTGTCAAACGTGATGACAAATTAAAGGATGTATTAGTCCAGAAAAGCTAAAAATTAATTAAGAATGTTCAATGCACACAGGAGGTACTATGCGTTTTTTGACATCGGGTACTGTGTATAAATTGGTCAAATCCAGAGAATCTAGCAAATAACCTTCCAATCTTTTGGACGGTGTCCACAATAGGATCCTTCGTCTTTCCTGGAGGGGGCAATGATCCGAATGGACTATGTCAAGAAAGCTGACGCGGAAGAAAGGATGGGTGCTGTGTCTCTGCCAGGAAGAGAGTTACAGCAACAGAGCAACATTTTCTATTTCAAAAAGGATACACAATTACAGTCATTTGAATATTTGATGAAGAACCCAAGCAGTCCCTGTGAGGGTAAGGGCGGCCTGGCCAGAACATTAAAGGTTAAGCGCGGCAGTAGCCCCTATCTGTCAAGATGGAGGCCTAGGTCACAGGCTTAAAGACCATCTTATTGCAGTCCAAATGGCTGGCCAGTGTATTTCTGTGTATCCCCTCTAAAACCCTTTATTCCCCCATGCATATGTAATGTAATGCATTCGTATGACTTCTTTATGTGCTGGGCTGGTAATTCACCTGGCCAGCGAGCACACAAAGGAATCTGGGTCTGCTTTCCACAGGTGGGGCTGTGCCAGGTGCTTGGGATCCTGGAGGAGTGGGTAAGGGTGATTATTTAGGTCTGGGGAACCTGGACTACAAAAGTGGAGCCATTGTTCATACCAAACCCTGGGGCATCTACCGCTGCAGGAGGTATCAGGCCTAAGCTGGAAACTGAGGCCTGTGTCCTAGCGCCAACCGACTCAGTTCCCATTGGTCAGTTTGAATTGCCCACTCTCCTTAAGCCCACCTCTGTGGGCTGTCCTAAAGCACTGTCACCTCTCACAGCCCTGATTGTCCCATCACAGACGAGCACGCGATCTGTAATTAGCCGACGTAGCATTAGTGCACTAATTGGTCGACACCCGGTACTCCATGGTTTCAGATGGAGGCTGGGATATTATGTAAACCTCTGCCAATCACAGTTAGTCACATTAGATCCAGACTCACAGCTGGTAGGCCGTTGGTGTGGTACTCTAAGATATTTAAAACATACTGGACACCTAACAAGCTCCTATTGAACCCCCAAAATAACCACAACATATATATAAGCATATGAGTGTCACAGAGGAGTGCTACTGAGCATGGCAATATATATTTAAAACCAGAGACAGAACATAAAACCCAGACAGAGCTCAGTGCACATCCAGTGAAACTCATACACGGTACAGTGCCTAAATATATATGTATAAATATCTATTAAATAAAATGGTCTTTTAGTTTAACATTTTTGGCCAAAATTGTTGTAAGCCCCTGAGCCACTGCACGGCAGACCACATTTCCAGGGGTCTGTGTCTGTGTTTTATGTTCTGTCTCTGGTTTTAAACTCTAAGATATTTGCCAGAGACACACAGGTCCAAAACGAGTCTCGGTTCCATACAGGAAACGAGCGAGACGTTTTAACTTGCTAGGATGTACCTAGCATCCCTACACTACCTGTAACGGTATGTTATGGAATGGAGCTTTTTTAACACTACTGTGGTACCCAGAGTCTCTCGGTGTGTGGAAGACATCTTGGTTAAGCCTACCGAAGTGACGCCCAACACCTACAATAGCGAGTTAGGATCCCCCCCCCTCCCATAACCCCTGTTTTGCTGAGTGTAACCCTGGTGTTTATTGTGTCGCTCCTGTTGGTTCCGGCTGAAATACAGTAAACGTGTTTTCTTTAACTCCTTTGTTCTGTCTGGTGTTTGCAATGCCATGTAAATAGTCCTTGTCTCGCGTCACAGTCATATTGACACGATTTTTTTTTTTTTTGCATTCATTCATACTATTGGCCAACGTATAAAACTTGTTGAGTTTTATTTTTACATTAAATGGTGATTAGAGGTTAACACCACATTAGACCTGGGGACTTATATGACTCAAAGAGAAATTAAAACTGTACCACTTATAGGACTTAAATACATACAATTTTAATGTTGCCCCATTAGCTCCTTCACTAACGGATTGAAATAAAACACTCCACAAATCTTCCACTGTTACAAGCTGTACAAGTTCAGCACAAAGCTGCTTGATGCATTGACACAAATGGCAGCAATATTAAACATGTGCTTAGTATTTACTTGACGTTACAATGATGCCAAGTGAACTAATGGACCAATGTGTCAATTAGTCTCTATTAACTCCTTATCTAAGTGTACTTAATTATGTGATCCTGCTGGGCACTGTGTCTGGCCCCAGTGTTGAGTTGCCATGGGGTAAAGTCTGCCTTGTATGCTAAGTGATTAATTAGATACTCCAGCCAGACAAAAGAAAAAGACTGAGGCCCATATTCACTAAGTGGTAATTTTCCAAAAGAAAACTTCTGGTTCTGAGGACATCTTACAGCCCATTTAAGTTAATGGGCCCAAATGCAGGGTTACGCCAGAAGAAATCTTACAACCCATTCACTGCTTGGGAAATATGGCCCCAAATGTGTTTCCATTAGAGTTCCACGTTTTATTGTATAATTAAATTAACTTGCAATACCAAAGACCAATACAATATGTGAACAGGAGCATATGTTTGTATGGGAGTGAATGTGGTTTACTGGAATATGACTCTGTGTTCAGGCAGAGAGTAAAATGCATATTGTATTGTAACCCAAAGAATAGCTCAGACCATCCATCCCTATACAAGCGAAGGTAGGATAGAAGAACTGAGACATCCGGCTTGGAAGACACAGATTACTAAACAGAATGCCATGGCCAGGAAAGACATTATGATGGAGGCAAGAACAAGGAATGGAATTGAAAGTAGCCATTGTGCTTTTGAGTGATGAATAATGAACTCCAGATTGATAGATTAACATGGACAGTACGTAAGGACTTGATGGCAGAGAAGCAGCTTGGTTTACAAGTGTGAATATTGCACTCTGTAAGTAATCAATTCTATTATATGGGTTTAATACAATTATTCAATCTATACCATCCAAGTGAATAATAACTGAACATAGCACATTAATATAAATCATATAACATGTAGCCAGGTCCTCCCTCTAGCCCTCCTCACCTCCGCTGCAGCGGGGAACCTGTTGGGCAGTCAGAGAGGTTGTAGGGGCAACCCGGTCACCGGAGCGCCTCGGCGGGTAGCCAGTAAGGGCACCGCCATTTTGTTTGTGCTCATGCATGCGCAGAAAAGGTTCTCGCAGGCGCAGATGGTAGCTAGAGTTGCGGTGGCCATCTTGCTACTCCTCGCGCATGTGCAGTACATCAGGAACAGCGGCCATTACACCCAAAAACTTCACGGGGGACTACAAGCCCCATAAGGCATAGGGGTTGAATGTCACATGCAGGTGCACAGCCAATAGGGCTGCAGGATTCTCCTGCCAGTGAGATAGATACAATTGGCGCGCCTGGACCACGCTGGGTAGTCGGGACAGGATGCAGAGGAGAGAGAGTCCCAGGTGCCAGTAGCCCTGGAGTATGATGAATTGTCCGGGAAGCGCAATATGTGAAAAGAAATATAAATCGTAATAGTGCAATATTGTTATGATTATGATCAGAATAAGATGTCTTGGCTCAATATTTAATACTCACAAACGTGAGAAGATATAAGGCACATAAAGGTATCTTTCAGGATGTTGTTTTCACTCAGTGGACAGGAGATGCAGAACTCAATGTTCACCCAAATATGTGGACTCCCGAGGACCTTAAAAAATACAACTGGACATAGTGCAGACCGTCTGTACAATTTATAATTGGTAAGTAGAAAAGGGAGTTACACTCACATGGTATCAGTTAAAAACAAGCATTTAGATCTCTCTGGATCTCGCCAGCCGAATGGATGATGTCTCCTATCCCCTCTCTCGTGGCGTGCGTTCCAGCGGTGCGTTCCACTCAACCGGAAATGATGTCATCCGCTACGTCCACTTCCTGGGGTTTCGGCCGGCTCAGGAGAAAAACGTCACTCTACGCGTTTCACCACATAGGTTTCATCAGGAGTGACGTTTCAGTGCATAGGGGAGGTGTTTTATACCCTAATTTTGGGTCTCATTAGTCAATAATACACCTGATACTATTTGGGCTGATAGTATACATCTGTGGTTATAATGAGCTTTACAAATTGCTGTTTCTATCTTGCACACATATGAAATTTTATAAATTAGCCCTTATATATTGCGCAAATCATAGATACAGATACTTTATACAATCATCATAAAATACATTAGGTTAGTTAAAAACTTATACTATTTAATCTACTGTGCAAAGTTTAATAATAAAATTATATATATATATATAAAAAATATATTAACATGCAAATATACAATACACTGCATAAAAATACTTTAAAATGTTAAAAACAGGTATTACAAAGAAAGATTGTCTCTAAACTGGAGGTATATATATAGAAAGTACATAATAATGAACATCTGGGCAAGAGGCATATTTCTAAAAAATAAAGAGATAAAATATTAGTACATTATAAAATCACAGGAAAGGTTTAAGGTCAAATTCTAAATTCAAACCGGATGGAGATATAGTTTTTAATTCGAACATCCAGAAGGATTCCCTTTTAATCAATGCAGTATTTCTGTTTCCTCCTCTCCAATGGGGCATAACTTGTTCGATTGCTTTAAATTTTAACCCCTTGGGGTCCGCATTATGTACCATCAAGAAGTGGTTTGGAACACTGTGTGTGGTCATTTTTCGTTTAATATTTCCTATGTGTTCCAAGATGCGTGTTTTTAGGGGTCTTATTGTTTTCCCTATATACTGTAGACCACAATCACATTCAATCAGATAGATAACAAAATTGGACCTACAGTTTAGATGTTGTTTTATACTATATACCTTTTCTGTAGTGTTAGATTTAAAGGTATTAGTAGTCTTACAACTGTAATGGCAGGCAGTGCAGAATTTACAATCAAAGAACCCTTTCGGTGGTTCTAACCACGTGGGGTTTTTATTTATAACAGGACCCCTCAAGGCACTGGGTGCTACAAATTTCTTTACATTTGGTGCTTTTTTGTATACCATCTGAACCTTATTAGGCAGTGCAGTTCCTATAATGGGACCGTTTTTTAGTATGGACCAGTGGGTATTCAATATATCATTTATTTTGTGTGCATCCCTATTATACTGGGTAATAAAGGGTACCCTTAGCTTGTCATCCTCCCTACTTTTTTCTTTGGGGATCAACATAGACTCTCTAGATACTTGTCTTGTTTTATCCAACGCTTTTTGGATGACATTTGATTTGTAATTCCGTTCTGCAAACTTCCTGGACAGTGTAGTGGATTGTTCTTCATACACGTTATTGTCAGTGCAATTTCGTTTGAGTCTACAGTATTGGCCATATGGGATGTTATTAATCCATTTGTTAAGATGGCAACTGGACTGCAGGATGTAGTTATTTGCATCCACATCTTTAAAGAAATTTTTTGTTTTAATAACATTGTTTTCTATATAAATTGTTAAGTCCAGGAAGTTTACAGTGGTTTTACTTACAATGGAGGTAAATCTAAGATTTAGCTCGTTGTTGTTAAGATACAGAAGAAATGCATCTAAATCCTCCAATGTACCCTTCCAAACAAAGACAATATCATCAATGAACCTCCGCCATGTGACCAGATTTGCCCCCAGACCTATCCAAGACCATATATACTGATCTTCCCACATGGCCATCAATAGATTGGCATAGCTGGGGGCAAATTTGGTCCCCATGGCGGTTCCACATAATTGCAGGAAAAATTCGTCACAAAACCAAAAGAAATTTTTTGTTAAGACAAATTCTATACATCTAATAAGAAAATCTATTTGTATCTCTGGGTTTTTCCCATCTTTCTCTAAAAACATTCTAACAGCTTGGCAACCATCCTCATGTTTTATAGATGTATATAAAGCGGTTACATCGGTGGTCACCAATACATAGTTTTCCTGCCATTCTATGTTCCCAAGGGCCCTGATTATATCGCTGGTATCTTTTAAATAGGATCTTTGTTGTTTCACAATGTCCTGTAAATAGCTGTTAATGAATTCTGACAAATTTGCAGTTAGCGACCCAATGCCAGAGATTATTGGTCTTCCGGGGGTGTGTGTAAGATTTTTATGTATTTTTGGTAGGAAGTAGAAGACTGGGAATACTGGATCCTCAACATATAGGAACTTAAATTCATGTTCCTCCAGAATCCCCAGTCCTCTCCCTTCCTCCAACAGGGACAAAAGTTCCTTTTTATATATATTTGTGGGATTGGATTTCAATTTTTTATATGTTACTATATCGCCCAGTATTTTATTGGATTCTAACATATAATAATCATGATCCATGATGACAACACCACCCCCTTTGTCAGCTGGTTTAATCACAATTGTTTTATCA
Organism: Ascaphus truei; assembly: GCF_040206685.1. Lineage (NCBI taxonomy): Eukaryota > Metazoa > Chordata > Amphibia > Anura > Ascaphidae > Ascaphus > Ascaphus truei. Next base: position 16,376,845 of record NC_134487.1, read on the forward strand.
GCTGAAAGTTCTTCTAAAGCTATTCTTTCTTCCCTTGTTAGGTTATTATTCTGCCTGCCTTTGTTGTTGCACAAATTTTCCAAATCTTTTGTTACTAATTGAAAAAATACCTCAAGATGGTTTCCCTTTGCAAATTTGGGAAAGAATTGTGATTGAGGTTTGAATTTAGAATGAGTAAAATTTGGGACACCTGGATTGGGGATTATTGGATTTTTATTTTCCCAATTCCTGGTTTCTACATCCCTGCTCATAAAAAATCTTTTTCATGTTAGTGATCGTAGAAATTTTTGTGTATCTACATAAAGACCAAATTTGTTAGGTCCAATGGAGGGAGCAAAAGTAAGTCCCTTACTGATCACTTTATTCTCACAATCTGTTAAAAATTTTTTGCTTAAGTTAAAAATGTTTCTTGAATTTACTGTATTTTTCTTGCCTTTCCGTAGTCTCCCCCCTCGTCTCCCTCTGACATGCGCCTTTTGTTTCTTTGGACGACACCTGATTTTGGTGTTGTCAGGGGGTGAAATGGGTTCCTGGTTTCCCATGAACTCATACACCCCCCTTGTGCCAAAAAAGAGGTAGAGGGTGACTCAACTGCTTGACCCATTTTCAATTTTTCCTTTCCAGAGGACTCAATAATGTCCCTGATTTCTAGATGTTTGGTTTTGTCTTTGGATTTCCCTCCAGTAGGTGGATGTTTAATCTCAATTTTCTTAACTATTACCTGTGGTAAAAAACCAGCATGATTTTTAGGGTAGTATTCTATGAATCTCCCTCTATATGAGGTATCCATAGTGGAAGTTGTAATAGGTTTTTTATCTCCAGGGGGGTCAGGACTAGATGGTGATTTTTTGCCATTTTTTGAACCTTTGTTCCAGGTCCTTTCAATTCCTTTGGCATAATCGTCCTGATCCCTTCTGAATTTTTGTAATTTAATTTCAATAACTTCCTTCTTATAATTGTCAATATTTTTTTGGATTTTTTGATCTCGCTCATTATAATCCTTAATATTTTCTAGAGATCCTAGTTCTAAACGCAGGTCTTCTATTTCCTTATCCAATTTTTTTAAGTGTTTTTCTTGTTGTGACATAATAATTTTTATTAAGTTAAAAGAACACTCATCTTGTGCACTGTTCCATTTTGTTAAAAAATCCTCATCACTTAGATCCATTGACGGATTTTTTTGGACCCTCAGTCCTCTAGGAATAATTTTGTATTCCACATATTTTTTAAGAAACAATAAATCTAACCACTTTTTTGTGTCTTTAATCATCGTGCGTTCTAGTTTAATGCAGGTAGCGTTAATCTGCTCTTGGTCCTCTAACTAGCCATCTAATCTACTGATTAAGTGTAAAAAGTATATATAATTATATAATATATATCTAAATATTCTAGGTGCAGCCTTGATAATAGAGATAGTGCATATAAAAGGAAACTTATCAAAATGTGGCGCTCTAAATTATCAGATAATACACAGTGATACTGGTGCAAAAAATACTAGTGCAAAAAAATATATATGCAAAAAAATTTACAGTGATACTTATACAAATGTTATTAGGAAGATGCAGCTGTAACCAGGTAGGGATTGCTCGGTCAATCCTCGTGATGTGAAGTATGATGAATTGTCCGGGAAGCGCAATATGTGAAAAGAAATATAAATCGTAATAGTGCAATATTGTTATGATTATGATCAGAATAAGATGTCTTGGCTCAATATTTAATACTCACAAACGTGAGAAGATATAAGGCACATAAAGGTATCTTTCAGGATGTTGTTTTCACTCAGTGGACAGGAGATGCAGAACTCAATGTTCACCCAAATATGTGGACTCCCGAGGACCTTAAAAAATACAACTGGACATAGTGCAGACCGTCTGTACAATTTATAATTGGTAAGTAGAAAAGGGAGTTACACTCACATGGTATCAGTTAAAAACAAGCATTTAGATCTCTCTGGATCTCGCCAGCCGAATGGATGATGTCTCCTATCCCCTCTCTCGTGGCGTGCGTTCCAGCGGTGCGTTCCACTCAACCGGAAATGATGTCATCCGCTACGTCCACTTCCTGGGGTTTCGGCCGGCTCAGGAGAAAAACGTCACTCTACGCGTTTCACCACATAGGTTTCATCAGGAGTGACGTTTCAGTGCATAGGGGAGGTGTTTTATACCCTAATTTTGGGTCTCATTAGTCAATAATACACCTGATACTATTTGGGCTGATAGTATACATCTGTGGTTATAATGAGCTTTACAAATTGCTGTTTCTATCTTGCACACATATGAAATTTTATAAATTAGCCCTTATATATTGCGCAAATCATAGATACAGATACTTTATACAATCATCATAAAATACATTACTGCAGCGGGGAACCTGTTGGGCAGTCAGAGAGGTTGTAGGGGCAACCCGGTCACCGGAGCGCCTCGGCGGGTAGCCAGTAAGGGCACCGCCATTTTGTTTGTGCTCATGCATGCGCAGAAAAGGTTCTCGCAGGCGCAGATGGTAGCTAGAGTTGTGGTGGCCATCTTGCTACTCCTCGCGCATGTGCAGTACATCAGGAACAGCGGCCAGTACACCCAAAAACTTCACGGGGGACTACAAGCCCCATAAGGCATAGGGGTTGAATGTCACATGCAGGTGCACAGCCAATAGGGCTGCAGGATTCTCCTGCCAGTGAGATAGATACAATTGGTGCGCCTGGACCACGCTGGGTAGTCGGGACAGGATGCAGAGGAGAGAGAGTCCCAGGTGCCAGTAGCCCTGGGACTAGGCCAGCTTTCCCTTGTAGGCCCAAGTTAGTCCCCTACTCACAGTAGACACTTGCAGCTGTATAGGGAAGTCAATTAGGGCTTCTTTCCGTTACCGCTGTATAGGGACGCCCATAAGTAGGGACATTTTCCCTGTATTGTGTAGTGCCAGGGCCACAGTGTCTACGCGATGCTGTGACAGTTAACCTGCGGTCTGGGACCAGATCCAGATGAACATCACCGTAGACTATTTTATAAGGGCACACTCCGTCGGGAAAACCCCTCCAGAGGCATCCGCCTACGGATCAGCGCAGCAGAGGATCCTGCTGATCAAGGCACAGACCCACGTCCCGGATCCAAGGATTCAGCTGCTCAGTTAACCTGGTCTGGACTGAGACCAGGGAGGTATTCTCTTCTCAACGTGCACCAACGGCCATACACACTGTGGGAAGCGCTATCCTACACACGCTCTTTGGGGAGGGTCTAGTCTGTGGACACTAAGGGGTTAAGTGCCCAGGCACTCCAGTACTTTGGGGGCTCCATCCAGGAGGTGTTACTGTGGGGGGGCTTGCAAGGCCTTGTTATTCCTGTGTTGTGGATTGCATGTCAGTAAATACTGTTGATATATAACCGTGTGTAATTACTGTGTATATTGGTTCTCGTAAGGAGCTTATCCCACCACGTTGGGATCCCTTGCAGGAGGAGGCGCTGCACCGAGACTAATCATATCACCCCAGGCACCCAGAGGCGGAGGCTCAGGCCTCCTGGTTGCCGACAGGTGATAGCAGCATTGGTAGCTCCTCCCCAGGTTCGGGGGAGCAAGGGCTACAAACATAACACCTAATGCCCCTAGATGTAAGGTTCAAGTGGTACAACATGTAAATAATACAACTACTTCACCGGGTGAACAGAGGAACACCCATCCTACTAAGTGGGCAGCTATGCCATAAAACACTGGGTGGCCCATTTAATTGAAAGGCATTGAAGGGCATTATGGCTTGGCACAGTTTTGTAAATTAGGGCCTAAGGATAGGATTGATGACAACATTGAGGGTTGCATTCACAGTGCTTGTTAGAGCTTGTTGCATAAAACTGATCTGTGACCTGACCAGACAGAAGCACAACGTAGAGGTTAAATAGCTTTATGTATATACCTGCAGGACTCTATGTTTCAAAAGGCAAATTCCAGCGCAAAGTCGTTATTTTGTTGCAACCCGCGCTAAAATATACCTGCGGCAGACAACATCTATTAATCTTACTTGTGCCATTGTCGGCGACATGTGCGCCTGTCTGCGACGGCATGAGGGTTAGATGGGCAAGTGGTAGAGTTTGGGTGGGGTTATGTGTGCATATTGGCACACTATGTATTAAGAAATATGCGACTTCCACAACTTTTGTTCATGGTTTCCTGCGTTGGTTTTCGGCGTTGGTTTTTGGCGTTGGTCTTCTGCATTGGTTTTCTGCATTATTTTTTGTCGTTGCTCTTCTGCATAAGTTTTCTGCATTGGTTTTCTGCGTTGGTTTTCGGCGTTGGTTTTCGGCGTTGGTTTTCGGCGTTGGTTTTCGGCGTTGGTCTTCGGCGTTGGTCTTCGGCGTTGGTCTTCTGCATTGGATTTTGGCGTTGGTTTCCTGCATTGGTTTTCTGTGTTTGTTTTCTGCGTTGGTTTTCTATGTCACTTTAAAGCTGGCGGAAGTCTTTTCCTTAGCGCAGCATACGCCAAATTCTATAACAGTAGAAATACACTCAATAAATATGTCACGTTTCAGACAACGCCCCCCTTTTTTTTTACACAACTGCGTCAGCGCTCACTTACCTCTTGATACATAAAGCCCAATGAGTTGTATAGAAATAAGATAGCAGCATCTTAAAGCAGCAGTCCAAGCTGCTGTTTATTTTAGTTTTTATTTACTTTTTTTTCAGTTTACTATGTACATCACTACAATCCACACAATGATAAGTAAATAGTTAAGTTGCCGACCAATCCATTCTCCTGTGATCGATCGGCGAAGATTGGGCTCGGTGGTTCACTAAATGGTTGTCAGTGCAGCAGAAGAGGAACAAAGATGCAAAGTTCTGCGGGGAAGATCATGTGACCAGGCAGTCACTAGATACAATTGGTGCACTTCTAGAGAGAGGACAGGGCTCAAAAAGGGGCGTGCCAGAGCCTGTTTCAGAAGAGGAAGGGGATGTGATTTTCTTAATAGTTGCTATAGAAAAAAAAATGCTCGTTACATTATAGTACATACAAAATGTAATTCAGAGTTGTTTTAAATAAAAATAATGCTAAAAATATTTTCTCATAGTACAGAACTGGTTTATTTAAAAAAACAAAACACACATGTAGGATATTGCTTGGTCTGCAGCTTTAAGACTTTGAAGTCTGTGGCTATGATAAATCAGTTTGTGCAAAATAATCAGGGCCAATATTTACACAGAATGGATCCTGTAAGCATCTTCTCAGCTATGTACAGAGGGTAAATACTGTACTAGCAATAATTTGATATCAGCATTCCTATTTATACCCAAGAGATAATGGTGCCAATGAAAACATGTATTTACTTAAATACTTTCTCTCAAACTGGACATGCAAAGCAATGGAATTATTTTGGTGCACAGTGAGTTACATTTGGTAACCGTCTTTACCCCTGAGTTTAATTCAGTGCTAGAAATCAATAAATGCGTAATAGTTGTGTGATCAGGAACAGAAAAAATACACAGAGCGTACCAGAGATAAGTATGGAGATATGTATTACAAATATGAAAAACACATATGAACACTTACAATTGGGTTTGTAAACGCAGATGAGCAGCTGATCGCCAGGTGGAGAAAATGCCAGGGAAAGTTTATCAGTGTCCTACACAGTGCCCCGCGCATCGAGGCATAGCCTGTGTCTCCAAGAAGATGTCTGGCACTTTTTGGTGAGTTAAATCCACCGGGTCTCAGTCAGTTCAGCTTGCTGTGCAGGCAAGTGGTGCACAGAGAATGATATTTACTGTATGCAATGTTACGCAATGTGACCACTACGCATTTCGCACAGGCTGTGCTTCATCAGGAGTCACGTTTACAGCGTGGTGTCCAACTTTAAATACCCCCCATCCAATCAGAAATCAACACATATAACATTCATAATACACATCAATATGGTGATGTTGTCACCCTGTCCCTCTGCTGTGTCTGTCTCTGCCCCTCTGCAGTGTGTTGTGTGTCTCTGCCCCTCTGTTCTGTGTTTCTCTCTCTCAAGTCCAGATGTGCCACCTTCCTCTGCCATCTCTGATACGATATGGCAGCAGGGGAAGGGAGAAGCCGTGAGATCTAAGACCATAGTGGGAATCCAAAACATTTCAGTTTAAATTTGGCGCCGGTACGACGGAGCTTCTGGTTCAGATTAATTTGAGTTACAAGAAGTCCCGGGACTTGGATTTGAGTGGGTAGGGGAATCCTGAACCGCGTGACAATATGATTATCTTCTAATAATATGCCCATTACATACCGTTCTGTCATTCAAGATTGATGAAGTGGTCCCCAACATGGAACAAGAACCACATTTCTGCCTGGCCCCCCTTCTGCTTGTCAGCTCCTTAAGTTCAGCTGCATGCATTTGTTCCACATACACACACCGTGCCTGTGTGATGTATCAATATGTTGCCATTTTTGCCTGTGAGCAGGTAGCCAGTGAGTTGCTACAGCAACCTCTGAGATTCTTCTCTGAATGGGCTATTCTGCCCTCCCCTCTTGTTTGTTTCCAGATAGTCTGTCCCAAGACTATTCCTGCTACCCAGAATTCCCTCACACTTCCTTTTACCTTCAACATTGGCTGAGTGAGTATGTTCTGTTAACTCTCTACTGGCAAGGCCTTATCCTTTTCACCTGCCCTTACTACAAAGCACCCACAGAGATACACTTTTCCAACACAAACTCATCCACAAGTGCCTGTTTTATTGCTGCTTTCCTATATAAAGTGAAGAAAATATACAGGACTTGTTGTGCTTTGGAAAGAGGGCTGAGTTGAAGCTAGCTGGGTTCATTCATACCCCAGACATGACCCTGGATCCAGAATAGTGAAAAGGAGACCGTGTGTCTTGTAGATATACACAGGAACTGCTACTCAAAACTTTATGCTAACACAGTCTCTGCTGACTGCCAAGCAGCAGCCTTACTAACAGCAAGCAGCTTACACTGCACACAGCCTGCAGCAGTACAACAATCAGCTTGCACTGCACACAGCCTGCAGCAGTACAGCTATCAGCAAACAACTTTGCACACAAGGCAGCAGCTTTGCAGAGAGACAGTTCATAGCACACAGAACTTTGATTACCTTTTTCTGTTTGAGTTCACCCTCTGCACAGCTCCATTTTGAGGAGCTACCATATCACCTACCCCTGCGCACGTCCCCACGGCTAGCGCCATCAAGGGCCACGCTACCGGACACCCGCCAGGACATGGGTCAGAGCCACCGGACACCTGTGAGTACAGCCACCCCTATGCTGAACGCTGCAGGACACCGCTCGGCATCATCTGAGACAGTCGCCCATCGCTGACGCAGGTAAAAGACCGCACGCCACACGCACTGGCTAAAGGCCTACACACACCTACAGCATGGCAGAACTCAGATCCTCACCAGACATCACGCAGGAGAGTGATCACTCAGACACAGAGACCGCTACGCAAGGCCTAAATGGACAGTCACACTGACACAAAAGGTCCGCGAAAAATATGAGACTGACATTGAAGCGCACCGCGCTAAACTAGAGTTGGCCTGGGAAACAACCACACTTGGGATACGCAATGTCGCCGGCGCTGGCAACTATGTACAACAGCTCGAGCAGGCGATAACTCAATTAAAGGTAGATCACTCCGGCTACCAAGCGCTGTCACAGGCATATTTCACCTATCTAACGAGAACTAACACGGAAGATAGCATGCAAGAACGCGGTCTACAAAAGGCGATTGACCTAGAACATGATGGCATCGTGCAAACCACCATCGCGGAAGCTGAGAATAAGAGAAAATACCTCTTGCAGGAGACCGCATCGCAGCGTTCCAGCACATCCAGGCACTCATCACGGTCAGCAAGATCAGCGCAATCTCACATGTCCAGCGCAAGCGCAAACGTCACCAAGGCGTGGGCCACCGCAGAGGCCGCGTGTGCCAGGGCCGCATACGTTCAGAAAGAAGCACCCATTAAACTATAAAGGGCCCGCATAGAAGAGGAGGAGCATACAGCTGCCGCCACCGCCGCTGCCACAGCTGCACGGAAAAAGACAGAGGTGGACGTTAACCTAGAGGCCCTAAATCAAGAAAGGGAAGCTGCTGCCGCCATAGCCCAAGCCAAAGTCTTAGAAGCAGCTGCGAGACAGGACGGCGGGCAGCAACCGTATAGACGGATAGCCTCAGAGGACCCAATCCAATGCATTGAAGACTACGTAAGGAGCTTCTTCAGTGTAAACACCAGAGCACCATCTCGACACGACGGGAGCGACTTCACAGACACCGAAGACTTGCTAGGTCCGTGTAGAGAAGACGCTGTTCCTTTAAGGGTACACGCTACCTGGGACAGCCACAGCCGCAACAGTGATCCACACGCCAGCGCGCACACGAATGCACTACAACAGGCTCGCAATCCAGGTACACCCACACGGGAAAACACAGCCCCTCACATGGACCAGCAGTCATCACGCGTTCACGCCAAGAAAGAGGTGACCGCATGGACCCTCCCAGCAACTACCTCAGAACGTGACCAACACGCCGATGCCTCAGGCCTGACAGACATGGCCAAGTACATGATCTGGCGTGACCTGGTGCAAACAGGACTTACCAACTTTGACGACCGTCCCGATAACTACTGTATGTGGAAGTTCGCGTTCAAGGACGCAATCAAGAGCCTGGACGTCTCAGCTAGGGAAGAACTCAGACTGCTAGCCAAATGGCTGGGAAAAGAATCCATGGAACACGTGAAGAGACTCGGGGCAGCAAATGCGAACCACCCCCAAGTAGGTCTTGACCTAGTATGGGAAAGGCTAGAAGAGTGCTACGGTAGCCCCGAAGCAGTCGAAGATTCGCTCTTCAAGAGAGTCGACAGCTTTAGAAGGATCACAGCTAAAGACTACATGCAGTTACGAGAGCTCGGGGACCTGCTGCAAGAGCTGGAGTTTGCAAGGAAAGACCATTCCTTAACAGGTCTCAACGTCCTAGACTCGGCTCACGGAGTGAGACCCATCTCTGAGAAGCTACCTTACAACCTCCAAGAAAGATGGATTTCACAAGGCTCCAAATACAAAAGGGAGAAGAAAGTCGTCTTCCCCCCATTCTCATTCTTCTTGAGCTTTATCCGCGAAGCGGCAAGGACAAGGAACGATTCCAGTTTCATCCTGGGTGCGCAAACCACACACAGTGCAAGCAGCCTGAGGAATGAGAGACCAGTGGCGAGACACGGTAACACTCAAACACCCATCTCGGTCCACAGGACGGACGTGTCCCCCACGACCCAAACTACTCCCGATCAGCCGGTCGCCGGAGACGAGAAACCAAGGGACCCAAACAGGGAATGTCCCATACACAAGAAGCCACACCCACTTAACAGGTTCTTTGGGTTCAGGATGAAATCCCTAGAGGAACGCAAGAAGTTACTCTGAGAATTCTGAGTTTGCTTCAGGTGTTGCAATTCCACGACTCACCTAGCCAGAGACTGTAAAGAAGACATCAAATGTGCAGTGTGCAAAAGTGACAAGCACGTAACATCTCTACATCCAGAGGCGCTGACACTCCACCAACTCAACAACCCATCCTCCGTAGCGGAGCATGGCGGGGAGGAAGGAGAAAGAGAGCCAACATCTGTCACGTCTCAGTGCACCGAGGTTTGCGGAAAAGGAAGTGACAAAATGTCCTGCTCCAAAATATGCCTTGTAGCAGTGCACCCCCAGGGACAACCTGAGAAGGCTATTCGAATGTATGCAATCCTCGACGATCAAAGTAACAGATCATTGGTGAAGACGGAGTTCTTCAACTTATTCAACGCACCAGACAATGCCTCACCCTACACCCTCAGAACCTGTGCAGGGTCAACTGAGAAAACAGGGAGAATAGCAAGCGGTTACGTCATACGTTCAGTGGATAACAGAGTGAAGATAGCTCTCCCCACACTCATCGAGTGCAACCACATGGCCGCAAACAGGGACGAGATTCCCACACCAGACGTGGCACGCCATCACCCGCACCTCAGGGGAATAGCCAACTACATCCCGCCGGTAGAACAAGGCGCCAAGATCCTGCTGCTGCTCGGTAGGGACATCTTGAGGGTACATAAAGTCCGTAAACAGTGTAACGGACCCCACAACGAACCATACGCCCAAAGACTTGACCTAGGATGGGTGATAGTGGGCAACGTGTGCACTGACAAATGGCACGGACAAGACTATGTTGATGCCCGCAGAACGGTGATAACAGAATGTGGACACACATCCCTCTCTGAACCATGGCTTGGCCATCTCCAAGTGACAGGAGGGCCAAGTGAAGAGAAGAGACAAGGCCATACCCCTGAGATCAACAAAAATATCCTCACATTAGGGGGATGTGACTATGGCCTAGGATGCTTAGTGGTTCAGACAACCAAGGATGATGAGCCGACTCCACTGGAGGAAGAAAGTAACCCCCCAAAGGTGACCGACAAAGGGATCATCCAAAAGACAAGCAACAATCTGACAGTCCTCTTGAGAGCAATGACACAGTTGAGACGTACAGCCATTCCTCTCCACAGAATATCAAGCGACAAAGTAGTGATATTGAGGTGAATGGCTCAGAACGCCATCGGTATAGTCTAACAGCCCATACAGCACTCACTTCCAGCATTCACAGAGGGGATTAGGAGCGGAATTCACCCCCGCGCGCAGCACTGCTACATAGGGCGAACAGCTGACACGCAGGGAGTATTCACTACCTTTGCTATTCCAGCAACACGCAGTCATCCGAACTTCTAACCACTATTATAGAGGTTTAGAATATGGTTCACTACACAGCCCATCGCAGCTATACACTCGTATGGTGAAGATAGGCAGCCTATATGTAGCAGGCTTGTTCCTCTTCTGTGAAGGGAAGCTATGGTACTCTGATTCAGAGAAATACACTGCTGTACTAGGCTATACTTCACAAACATCTGATGAGATCTACCACTCACAGCCTCATACCACCTCACTCCTTTCCTTGGCCAGGGGGGAGTTTGACCATTTTTCTATACTTACTTTAGCAACTAGATACTGCAATCCTGAGATACTAACATTAGGGGTCTAATCAATGGTAGCGACTCGCTATTACTGGCACCGTTCCAGCCATTTGACACATTGTGTCATGATTTATTTTTATATTTACCCTTTTCTATGCACCATTTATTTTAATAGTTTAATTTGAATAAAGAAAAATGTAATATTGACATACATCATTAGTGATAACAGAGTGCTACATTTAACTGAGTTCTTTTACTTTTGGTATATAGATATCTAATTGCAAAAGATTTCACGAAGCAAGTTTGGAGACATTTGCACAACTTTCGTCCAATGTGCATTGGAAATTCCAACACAGAAGCAAATGTCAGCGGGTCACGGAATCCTGGCGACAATGTTGCATTCCTGAGCCAATGTGAAATGAAGGTGGGAAAAAATCATGAAAATATTTGCGATGTTTAGACTTTCATAAATGTAGAAATGCAAATGTTTCACATTAATCTTAATATGTTCCCTCTGTCCTGTGCCCGTGTGGATTACTCTGCAGACATCACAAAGTTAATTATACAGCTGAACATAGTAATTTCCGAAAAGGACATTGCGAATTTCAGATGTACTATACATTAAAGTGACATAAGTGACATCATAAACGCAAAAGGAAAATAGCATGGTCCTATTAAACCAGCTTCCCATGCTTGCCCTGGGACATATTTAAGTTATGATAATGCTGGCCAATTTAACCTAATCAGATAATAAGCACTTCTAGGAAGGGATTAATTATATATGTATTATAAAATGTAGAACTTGACATGTTCTTAAAGTACCATGTACAGTACAAACCAGATCATATATATATAATGTGGTTTGTATCTGGTTGGTAATGGTAATGATCTGGTTTGTATATATATATATATATATATATATATATATATATATATATATATATATATATATATATATATACATATATATATATATAAAGCAGAAAATAGCTGTGTTAGTCCAGTTGCGATAGTGCAGAATAAATGAGTTCTTCAGTATTGCTGACCTGAGGAAGAGAGGAGAATTCTCGAAAGCTTGTCCTATGACTTAAATTGTTAGTCCAATAAAAAAGGTATCAACTAATACTGAAGAACTCATTTATTCTGCACTATATATTTATATATATATATAGATGTATCTGTACCGTGTTAGCCGAGCTTTAATAATCAAAAATGAATAGACGATACCGTTCTGTGGCTAACGAAAATGCTTTCATTTGTGCGAGCTTTCGAAATGCACTGATGTCTTCTTCCGGCGATGGTACATTGAATAAAACAGGGTTAAACTTACAAACAGTGCATATACTGTAGGAATGTTATCTGTGACTGAAACTTAACACCCCCCTGTGTAGTATGCAATTCATGACAACATAAATGTAGTATTTGATTTAATCGCATACTACACAGGGGGGTGTTAGGTTTCAGTCACAGATAACATTCCTACAGTATTTATTTATTTATAAAATGTTTTACCAGGAAGTAATACATTGAGAGTTACCTCTCGTTTTCAAGTATGTCCTGGGCACAGAGTTAAGACAAATAATACAGTTACATAAATGAACAGGGTATACATTATATACAAGCCATTGCATGCACAGTTAAAAATATATATATATTATAAGCGAATGAAACGGTTACAGACCAGATTAAAATGTGAGACAGCCTTAGATTTGAAAGAACTTAAACTGGTGGTTGATGTGAGAGTCTCTGGTAGGTTGTTCCAGTTTTGGGGTGCATGGTAAGAGAAGGAGGAACGGCCGGATACTTTGTTGAGCCTTGGGACCATGAACAGTCTTTTGGAGTCTGATCTCAGGTGATAAGTGCTGCATGTGGTAGGGGTGAGGAGCTTGTTCAGATAGCTGGGTAGCCTGCCCATAAAGAATTTAAAGGCAAGACAGGAAAGGTGAATTTTGCGCCTAGACTCTAGTGATGACCAATCTAGTTCTTTGAGCATTTTGCAGTGATGTGTGTTATAGTTGCATTGGAGAACAAAATGACAAATTGAATTTTAGAGGGTGTCAGGTTTGCTGAGGTGTGTTTGTGGTGCCGTGCCATATTCTATGTCTCCATAATCAATAATTGGCATTAGCATCTGCTGTGCGATACGCTTTCTGACCAGGAGACTTAGGGAGGATTTGTTCCTGTAAAGTACCCCTAGTTTGGCATAGGTCTTGGTTGTCAGGGTATCAATGTGCATTCTGAATGTTAAGTGGGAGTCAAACCATAAGCCCAGGTATTTAAAACTAGTGACATGGGTTAGGGTGGTGTTAGCGTTTGTTCTAATCAGGAGCTCAGTCGCTGGAAACTTTAAAAATTTAGTCTTGCAGTATATGCACTGTTTGTAAGTTTAACCCTGCTTTATTCAATGTACCATCGCCGGAAGAAGAGATCAATGTATCTCAAAAGCTCATACTCGAAAGCATTTCGTTAGCCACAGAACGGTTTTGTCTATTAATGTTTGATTATATATATATATATATATATATATATATATATATATATATATATATATATAAAATATATATATATATATATATATATTTATATTTATATATTATCTCTGGATCTGGCACACTGACTGAGAATATTTCTGGCTGGGTGGAAGGCATTCTAAAACCACTTGATAGGAACACACCCAACTCTATCCAGGACACCTCTGACCTGCTTAACAAACTTAATGCCATTGGCCCGCTCCCAACAGGAACACTACTAGCAACCATGGATGTAGAGTCACTTTACACTAACATCCCCCACAAAGATGGGATTTCAGCCTGCCAATACTTTCTGGGACCACAGGAGCCACTCGCAGAGATAGTGACTAAATGCATTGAATTTATTCTGACCCATAACTACTTCACATTTGGAAATGTCACATACCTCCAGACAACCGGGACCTCTATGGGCACTCGGATGGCGCCATAGTATGCCAATCTGTTCTGCGCAAAACTGGAAAGTGACTTTCTTTCCTCTTGTCACTTGAAACCCCTTACATACCTTCGCTACATTGATTACATCCTCCTGATTTGGACCTCTGGTGAACAGGAACTCCTACAGTTCCATGAGAACTTCAATACGTTCCACCCGACCATCAACGTCAAACTCACCCATTCCCCAGACGAAGTATACTTCCTAGACACCACCATTACTATAAAGAACAACCAATTACAGACTTCTATATACCGCAAACCTACAGACAGAGACAGCTATTTGACGGATAACAGCTTCCACCCGACTCACACTAAGCATGCAACCATCTACAGTCAAGCCATATACGATATAACCGGATATGCTCCGACACAGCAGACAGAGGCCAGCGGATTACAGCCTTGAGATCGTATTTCATAAACCGTGGATATAACCACAGAATTGTAGACCAGTAAATCCGCAAAATCACCAGAATACCAAGAAGTGATCTCCATGAATACAGACAGAAAGAAACAAGCGACAGGGTACCTTTGGTGGTCATATATAGCCCACACCTAGAAGCCCTACGCAAGATCGTCAATGAACTACAGCCCATTCTCCAGGAAGATACAAGACTGCAACAGGTCCTCCCTGAAACACCCTTATTATTATACCCTTATTATCATACAGACAACCCTCAAGAAAATGATGGTGAGGAGTAAAGTATTCAATAGTACAACTGAATGTGGGAAAAGACCATGCCAGGATGCAAGATGCAACCTGCGCAATACTCCACATAGCGGGCACAATACAAATACCACACAGGAATCTGGAGTACAAAATCAGAGGAAGGTTTACCTGTTCCTCCAGCAATGTCATGTACCTCATCATGTGCATGAAATGCCCAGGGGGCTGCTACTACATAGGTGAGACAGGACAAGGGCTAAACAAGAGAATGAATCTGCATCGCCACAGCATCACACGCTGAACAAGAGACAGTCCTGTCAGCGAATATTTCTCTGACTCTGGCCACAAGATGAACGATCTGAGGGTTGCCATACTCAAAGGTAATCTTAGAACACCGAAAGAGAGATGGTTGCATGAATACAAATTTATGCAACTGTTCGGGACACTTAGCGATGGCCTAAACCGAGACCGAAGTTTTATGAGTCACTATTGATATGAGAGAACTCTCTTCCCATGAGTGCTTAAGGCCATGTCCATACATACTGCGCTATATATATATGAACACACAGCTGTCTCTTACACATACAAATACTCTATGTAATTCCATTCCTATATACCAATAGGGACCACATAGTATCCACACACACTTTTAGTAATGCTACAGCCCCTTACATTTCCACACCTACCCACACCATTGATATACCCTCCCACTCCACACACACAATTTGTAAAGCGCTGTATACACTGTGGGCTCTTTACCAATTTATATTTACACACACACACACTCTTACATCACTAACATTCAGGGACTATTTAACACCTCACATCATAAATACCATACTACACAGGGGGGGGGGTGTTTGGTTTCAGTCA
The DNA here is from genome assembly GCF_040206685.1 of Ascaphus truei. Classification (NCBI taxonomy): domain Eukaryota; kingdom Metazoa; phylum Chordata; class Amphibia; order Anura; family Ascaphidae; genus Ascaphus; species Ascaphus truei. The sequence goes on from NC_134487.1 coordinate 16,392,309, forward strand.
CAGATAACATTCTTATATGCACTGTTCTTAAGTTTAACCTTGCCTGCTTTATTCAATGTACCATCGCCGGAAGAAGAGATCAGTGTATCTCGAAAGCTCGCACAAATAAAAGCATTTTGTTAGCCACAGAATGGTATTGTCTATTCATTTTTTATTATATATATATATGTAGAGGTATCAGTACCGTGTTAGCCGAGCTTCAATAATCAAAAAATAAATAGATGATACCGTTCTGTGGCTAACGAAATGCTTTTATTTGTGCGAGCTTTCGAGATACACTGATCTCTTCTTCTGGCGATGTTACAATGAATCATATATATATATGTTTGGCAACGGTTTGAGGGCCACTCATGGGCCACCTTATCTCTCCTGCAGATAACATGGAAGAGACAGAAACAAGGGCAGGAAAAAGAGACAGTCGCAGTGAGAAAGGGGTTAAAAAGGAGAGAGAAATACAAGGAAGTCACGTAAGGGACATGCCATGTGTGAAACTTCACTGTCACGGGACTCAGGTTCCCAACTCCATATCGGAACTGGTAAACTCTACTACTACTCTTACTGTAGGTAACCACAGTGGCAATCTATGGGTGTATTGGTATTTGTATTGTGTGTTAATGTTTATTGAGGGTAGTGGGGTTGGGTGAAGGTGGTATTTGGCCCGTGGTCGGTGTTTATGCCTACCAGGTCGTCAGCTGGAGGAGTTAATCCCTTCATTACCTTAGCGGAGCTGAGGAAAGAAATCTTGCTGGAAGATACAATGATAATGTGAGTACAGGGATTGGAGTGGGAGCGAGAGGTCAGAGGAGTTTGGAAGGAATGAGATCAAGCTGGCAAATGGTACTACCTCCACTACTAGAGGGGGAAAGCATCTAGAGTAGATAAAGGAGGAATTAGGAGACTAGGTATAGAGGAAGGCCCAGAAAGGGGTTCTCATATCTGATAGAGTCCACCTTGACTTGGAAGTAGTCAGCAAAAGTTTGAGGAGAGATAGAAACCGAGACCGAGAGGTAGTTAGCAGAAAGTTTGAAAAAAGAGTTAAACACTGAAAAAAGGTGCCGGGAGTTGGACCATTGGGTGTTGATAAGTGTTGAGACTCAACTTTTCTTGGCTTCAAATCGTGCTGAGTTGGAACAGGACACACATCTCATCGGTTCTATTTCTTTTTGTAGTATGAGAAGCCGAACACAGTTCTCATCATACCAGTCTGCTAAATTTGAGAATCTGTGGAAGTCTTCCACCCGGGGCCAGTATAGAACAATCGAGAGAAAGGTGTTGTTGTGTAGACCAGTTTTTGAGAACAATGGCTCTAATCCATTGCTATTCCCTCTAGTATTGAATTAGATTGATTCTTTGGGGTTGTATGTGGAGTTTCATCCCACTAGACCTCGAGTGGTTTCAGTCTTATAATACAAAGAGTTGCAGTCCAGCACTACGTTTTTTAATTTGCATGCTCCAGTACCAATAGGTTTTCAATAATTAACGTACATTTTCAAGAATAAGAATAGAGTGACCCGGTTTATTGTAGACGTATGCTTAGCTGTCTTGTTTATATAGAATAAATATTGTTTGAAACCATCTATCATGTTGTCCAAAAAGCTTTGCCCCATTGTAGAACTAGCTCTGAATGTCTTGAAATCAGACACAATACCACTATTTTCTTAAGCCACTTCAACCACAGTATGACACTCTGGGACTTATTTACCAAGTGGTGCTTTTCCATTAGCACATTTTGATGCTGGAAGAACCACCTAATGGCCCATTCACGTGTCTTCTGGCACCAGAAGGTGTCCTGCTGTGTAGTACTGCTGAGTATGCCTATCGATTGTATATGGGCCTATGTTCGGGCACTCTTTGAATATGCAGTGGGGGGGAAATTACTAAATTATATTAATTGATATAAAATTTGGCAATTATGATGTGTGGAATGTCGAGTGGGCTGTAATGGATAACATTTAACAATACCCAGGCCTTCAATCGTCTTTACAGCTGGTAGTGATGATGTAATGCTAAAAGCTTTTTTGGTCTTGAGTGGGTAAACAATCACTTTAATTGTTTCTTGCAACACAGTCTAAGTAAGACCTAGTGCATTTTATATGTCCAGAAAATTCAACTATAAAGTCCTAACATTCCAGTTCTGCAAACATGAGGGAGAAAACAGAGAAGCTTGTAAAAATGTACTTTATATTTCCTTTTCTAATCTTAAATGTAGCTGTAACAATAACAAATTGAAGTGATAAAGGCGCTCAACGTTTGATCCCTTGTATGATTGTAATAAACAAATGAACAGTATGGGACATAAGGGTATGTGAGAGAAATAGAAGTAAAGTCCCCAAGAGAACCAATAATCCCTGAAGGGCAAGAAAAAAGGCTAAAATAACCTAGATCAAGCCCTCATTGGGATGGTTTCTGGACTCACAATAAGTATTCAATAATGATTAATACTGACAAAATCCATTTTTCCTTGGCGTGCAGCCTGGTAGAGAGATGCTGGTCTCTGGAAGCAAATAGGAACAAGAGAGAAAACAAGTATACTCCTTGATAAAGTGTATGTTTACACGAAACGCGTAGGAGGGTGTTAACCTCCACTTTTAGATGGATTAAATAAAGAAGATTTTTACTATTCATTTGCTTGGGACCCACTTTTGCAGTGCGCTGGTTTTCTCTCTTGTTCTTAAATATAGCTGTGATTGTGAGACAGGAGAAGGATCTCAGTGGTAATATCATTCTCTTTAAAATGGGTGAACCCGTCCAAATCCTGGTGTCTGCTCCTTCTGACCTTGGGCACTTTATCTCCGTCCCCCAGGACACCAAAATTAGATTGTAAAATGAACACGGCAGGGATTATATACCTGCACAATTCTATGTAGAGTGCTGTGTACATCATCAGCTCTGGGTAAGAAAAAGACATAACTTTTATGAATGAAATAGTCTTGCAGAATGATCATTTCTAAGAACTACTGGTGTGAAATGCTCCAAAGCTGGAGGGTGATAAGCTAAAGACCGGGGACTTTTTAAAGGAATGTATTTTTGTTCTTTGATACATTCGCTTTCTTTCTGTCAGAATTGCACCAGTGTTTCTCCTAGAAAACGCTGAAACATAGCAGCCATACTGCTTTTTCTAGTGGGCATGGCCATTATGGAAGCTCCGTGTAGATGCTGATCATGGTAGTAGATGATGACTTCTGAGTAAGAGATGGTTGAAGTCATCTTAGCACCTTGATGTCCTTACCAAAGCACCACAGTACACATTTCAACTTTTCTAACTTTGTCTGCTTAAAATATTGTCAAACATTAGAATAATGTATGTACTTCTTGCCTTTCACAAATGGGGAGTGGTACTGTGTTAGCCTGTAGATACCTTTAATAACTAACTCGTGGGTAGCCAGTTATATGAATGATCATCCGCTCAGACAACTCACACCCTTAGCCTAATTCCTGCTCAATTTACATGTTACTTCGTGTATCACATTCATTTACATCTGTATAACCAGACTTGCTGGATTGTAATTCTTGTATAAATATGACACTGTTTATATGATTTATTATAAAAATGATTTTTTATTTGAAAAAAATAAAAAAAATGCCTGAAGAAGAGACCGTTGTGGCCCTAGAGCTGTCTATTACAGAAATCACGTCTACATTACTTTTCTTCGTTTACATTTCACCTTTATTTGTAGCCCAATTGGTTTACACAGCATGAAACCCAACAAATTCTGCTCCCCGTAACCCTTTACAATATTTCACTGATACAAGTGCGGTAAATTAGGTTAAAAGTATCTTAATATGCCGACACTCAGTTGCATTCTCCAAATGACTGTCCCAGCGTGTCTTTGAAAGCAAAACTGCTATTTATGGAGATTGATGGATACTTCTTATTGAAACGGCAATAAAAATCTTTTGTCCCAAATATTTTAGATCCCATTAAAGGAGTCTCAATAAAAATCTAATTATGTATCACTCAACCTAAAATTATGTTTCATTCACCCCCCCCCCCCCCCCAATAAAACAGAGATTTTTGTTGGTTTAAATGATTTTAAGTTATTTTCTATGCTTTGTTTGTGACTTTGGATCACTTATTGAAGGCTTTTAAAAGAAAATCATAGCCCTATGTTAAAAATGATGGTTTGTCTCTGGGGTCACTCTTCCTTTTAATTGCACGGTCTGTCTGTATAAATCCGGCAAACGGTCAAATCTTATCATTAGTTGCATAACAAAGTATCCAGAACTTGTTTGTACGAATAACCTTATTATGGTAACTTGATAGCGTGCTCATTGTGGATCTAAACAGCCTACGGTGTAAAACAGAAAGCTAGGGTGTGACTGGTAAAGCAAAATGACATTTCGGTTTTGCAATAACTCGGTCTGCAACAATATATAATTACCTAAAGGTGGTGAAATGATTTCACCCATTCTTATCATCACCTCCATCTCATTGCCCTACTTTAGTGAGGCTTCCACTACATCATTACATTTACGTGCTAACGAGGTTCAATAACAATGCTGCAAACATAATTTTGCATTGTATTAAACTAATATTTATAACCACTGACCCACTCAACTCTAGCAAAGTCTTTCATTTTCCCATGACCTATTTTTTATAGTTCAACCTTTGTAAGCAGCTTAAACTGTAATTATAATACAAGGATTAACTACAGTAATAACTGATTTCCATTAACAATAAGTGCATTACAACAGTCACTTCGAAACCCTTTAAATTCTAGCGTTTTTATGCAGATGTTGAAGTTCAACAAACATTTATGCCCATTGAGTTTCCCTTTAGTTTAATGTTGTTCTTGGAAATACGCAAGATACTTATATTAAGCAACATCGAACTATGAATTAATGATCGAGATGTGTGAAGGTGCCCTGGTTTGTTTCAGAAACTCTTTAACATATTTTTTTGGAGAACGTGTTAGTGTACCATTCTAGTAGTCATGTAGGTCCATCTAGTAGTCATGTTGGCCCTTCTAGTAGTTATGTACGTCCTTCTAGTAGTCATGTAGGTCCATCTAGTAGTCATGTAGGTCCATCTAGTAGTCATGTTGGCCCTTCTAGTAGTTATGTAGGTCCATCTAGTAGTCATGTAGGTCCATCTAGTAGTCATGTGAAAAGAAAACTTATCAAATAGTGGCGCTCTAAATAAATCAAAGTGTGCAAAATAGTACAGTGATAATTAAATAATTAAATGGTGATACTTATACAAACACATGTGAAAATGCTGCTATAACCCGGTGCAGGATTGCTCTGTAAATCCTCGTAGTAGGTTGTAGGGATGGATCATCGGGAAGCGCAAAATATGTGAAACAAAAAATATTGATAGTGCAATATTGTATGTGATAGGATCAAAGTGTAATGACTGATCTATCTTTAGAATACTCACAAACGTGAGAGAGTTAGAGGCACGTAAGGGTATCTTTGGGTGCTGTGGATGCCACAAAACGATCAGGAAATCAGTCTTTGCCACATATATATAGACTCCAAGGGACCTTAGTAAAGAATAAGACTGGACATAGTGCAGACTGTATACAAAAGGTTTTAAAAGGTAAGTGAAATGTAATACACTCACATGGTTTCATAGTTAAAAAAGCATTTAGATCACACGCAGTGGATCTCTGCAGCCGGATGGATGATATCTCAGGTTCCCCTCTGCTGTAGCGTGCGTGTCACGGATGCGTTCCAGCGAAAACCGGAAGTGACGTCATCCGCTTCCAGGGGTTCCGGCCAGTGTAGTAAACGTCACTCTACGCGTTTCACCTATTCGGTTTCATCAACCTCCTGATGGCATGATAAAGACTAAATCAACAATTCTTATAAGAAAAAGAGTATTGGGGAAAAGAGTCTTCTAATGCCGCACTATTCAGAAGTAGGTCTCGGCACAAAACATCATTATAATATTTGGTTTATTTGCAGAAAGTTGAAGGGCACAACTTTCTGCTAATAAAGCAAATATTACAATGATGTCTTGTGATGAGACCTACTTCTGAATAGCATTAGAAGACCAATACTACTTTTTATGGCAGCGGTGGGATCCCGGCCATACCGCAAATGCAGCACCAACGCTTACATTTGCAACTCCACAGTCACCGGAAGAGAAAAAGAGTGCATGTCACGGTAGCTTATGACAGGCTGTAATTTACACCAAAAATATATATGAATATATATATACCTGGGTTTGAACTGGGACGAGACTTAGATATGATAAAATATAATTTATTCCTTGATAAAGGTGAACACACAAAAATGTACAAATAACAGGCAAAATATAAACACTTACTTAAAATGGAAATGATGAAGCAGTCACAGCTGGACTGGCAGTTCATATAGCACTCTACATAGTCATCAAGACACCAAAGACATGAAAAGACCTCTGGCAGGAAGACAGTGCATAGCGTTTCTCTCAGCAATCAAGATGGTATAGAACAGACTGAACACTTGAAGAACTTGAAGAACATGAACAACACTCAACACTGGTTACCTCTCCTGGTGCAAGACTTCTGTGGTCTCCGAGACCACCCGCTCCCTCCACAAGTCTCTGCCATCCCGGAGCTGGGTCCATTCCCTATCCTCCGGGCGGTTTGATGGTTACAGCGGCTGCAGCTGTGGATCTTCGCTCAGCCTGCCGGGTTTCATGCTCATCGATTGCTGTCTCTCTCTCAGCCTTGCTGGCTGCTGGTCCCCGCGCCGACTTGATGCACTCCTCCGGTCTCGGTGCCTGGCTCCAGTCACACGGATGGCTGGCATTTTGGTTCTGGAGGCAATGCTTCTCACAAGTAGGGGAACAGTGAGGAGGTACCATATCTTGTGTTATATGTTGTACACTGTGTGTTCAATATCTTTGGTCCCAGGAACTCGCAATTACCATTGAGTTCCCACTATATTATAGTATCCCGCAGAACACTAGTAATACAGGTCCAGTTCAATCCCGCCGCTGCCACCAGTTATTATACAAGCCTGTCACAGTGAGATTATGGCAGGCTGTATAGTCACACATAAATATATATAACAGATGATATATATTTATCACTGGGTCTGAACTGGGACGAGACTTAGATATGATAAAATATAATTTATTCCTTGATAAAGGTGAACACACAAAAATGTACAAATAACAGGCAAAATATAAACACTTACTTAAAATGGAAATGATGAAGCAGTCATATCTGGACTGGCAGTTCATACAGCACTCTTTCTAGTCATCAAGACACCAAAGACATGAACAGACCTCTGGCAGGAAGACAGTGCATAGCATTTCTCTCAGTAATCAAGATGGTATAGAACAGACTGAACACAGGATAAAGGGTTGACCACAGATTATATACCTTTTGTGGCCCTATCCTTAACCTTAAACACAGGTGATTGGTTTCCAATTACCTCCAGCCACTCACTAACCTGGGAACACATTTTGAGCCATGCCCCCCTGCTTGTTGGGACATGCGCAGTAGAGCTCTGGGGTCTCATTTCTATAACCCCTCCTCTACCTTAGAAATGCCAGCTAGTCTACCAAATGGAGTACCTGTCAGGAAATCCTTTGTTGTGAGGTGTGAAGTGGAACACTTGAAGACTGCTCTGGTTTGAGGAGTCTCCACCCTTATGCAAACAGTAGAGGTGACAAAATCATTTGAAACATACTTAAGTCCTAGACATTAAGTCGCCTCTAGGGCCATCTGCTATCCTGGTATGCAAAGGAATTTCCTCTGTGTTTTACCCATACCTTGAAACACAGTATTAAACCTAAAACATAAACGTATTAAAATATCCAGTTCCGCTGGGTCCAGCAGGTCCAAACTTCCCAGTTCTCAATGTCGGAACGGGGACACCATATGGTCTAAAAAGCGACGTGCTTCGACCTTCGGAACCGGAGTTACACAAATGCACCTTAAATCATTTTTCATTTTAATACAAAAATCTCCGCTAAAAGAAATCTCAGCTTTTCACTAAATCCCCATTGAAAACAACGGGCTCTGCCACCATGGGTTTAAATGGAGCAACTACGCCATTGTAGTCAATGGAGTTTCCTGCCATAGACTTTCAATGGGGAACCGCCACCATTGAAGTCTATGAGAAAATCCACAAATCTTTACCTTCGTCCATACTCCGTCTGGTTGGTCTGAGGGGGCTGGGAATGGGCATGCATTAAAGCCGGAACCTTGGCTACATGTCACCCAAATCCCATCCCTCTGGGCATTCCAGAACCTTACACATTTCAACATTTTACACTTAGTCATTTTTTCACCATGCGGCTTTTCCCCCATTAGAATCAATGGTAAAAGTCCCGAACTTTCAAGGGGGTCCATACTCCATCGGGTTGGTCCAAGAGGGTCAATGATGGTTCTGCAGTGATGCCGGAGCAGTGACTACAGATACCCCAATCCTTGATCCTCTGGTCCCTCCGGAACCGTAGATATGGATTCCTAAATTACAGCATTTCACACTTAGTCATTTTTCGGAGCTGTTTCTGCCGCCGCCATTGAAGCCTATGGCGCGACCCGCTCTTCTTGGTTCGACCCTTATCGGGGGTCCAGGATACGGGGACCCGGTTGTGGTCGAGTGGGGGGAGGTCTAGGAACTAGGGACAGAAAGAATTTTATTCCTAGGGGCCCTAGAACTGTTTATTCCCACGCCACTTGTCGTTGAACTTGACTTGTAAGTGATCAAAGCTCTCCTATTGAAAATGTATCCACTTTGCGGTTAAGCGGTTTGGAAGGCAGCCAACTCGTTCCTGAAAAGCTCTTTCGAGGATTTCTCCATTGAAGTCAATGAGCCCATAGACTTTCAATGGGAAACCGCCGCTCTCCCTCTCGGACGCCATCTGCTGGTCTTCTCAGGACTTGTACTTCTACCAGCCGTGCTATCAAAGCCCCCCATCCAGGTTACTTTGGTTCATAATGGAGGTGGATCTATGGACATAATAACATTTAATCTGTTGCTGCGGTGTTCAACTCTGTTTTCTATAGACCCACATTATCTGCTCAGTTTGTAGCATCAGTTTTTCAGGGTTCATTCCCTGGTTTCTTCTATATTTAAATTATGCTTGGTTCCAAAAGCAGCGTGAAAATATCAGAGTGGGGGGAGTCAAATATTCACTCCCGACTTTGCATTTGTCCTGTGGCACAAGGTGAATAAAATGACAGTTGTATCCCTGCCGATAAAATCCGAGATGTTACTCAGCCTGGATATTAGCACATTTCACAATGCTATCCCCCTACCGATACTGCTGATCCAAGTGCTATCCCCAGTGTCCCGGTATGTGCCAAATCCTGGCATCCCAATAGGAGTTTATAACCTTCAATGCCTTTCGTCACAGGCATTCCATTGCAGCTTCACTGCCCCCCTCTACCCTACTTGTATAGTCTCTCTCCGTGCCATTAATCTTCTTGCAGGACTTGTACAAAGAAGTGTGGAAAGCTCATTACATTCTCTCTGCCTGTGCCAAGGCAAAGAGCTTTTTCCTGCTGGTACCATGCAGCCCTTTTCTACACTGAACGTTGTTGACTGGAGCCAGGAAAACTGGCCAGCCCACTGCCGTAGGCAAGCATGTGCTATCCTAAGCATCATTTTTTAGGGGGTTTAAATCCTGACCCCCAATTCATTTAACAACACTTCTTTTAGTATGCCTGGAGGAAGGGCAGTGAATTACAGCTTAGCACTGCTTAGGAAATATAGGGCCTCATGCAGTAAGCCCCGATAAGGCTTTTTCGGCATTTTATAGCCATTTTTTTCCTTCCTGATTCAGTAAGTGCCGATAAGTTGGAATTATCGGCAACTTTTCCTCCCGATAAGAACTTATCGGGAGACGGCTGCCGATAAGCCACTTATCGGCACTTTTTAAACCCGGCTGAATTCAGGAAGGCCCGATCAGCTTTTCGGTGCTGATCGGCACCCCAGATTGGAGATTTTATGGCCAATCCAGCTCGCCAACTAAAGTTGGCAACTTGCTGGAGGAGAAGCATCAGCCGGGGCGACACTTAGAAAAAATCAGCCCTTGTTCCTGCCTGTGATTGATGCCGGGGGTCTCCGGAGCTGATACCCGCACCGGAGACCCCCGGCATGCATCCGAGGCAGAAAAAAGGCATTTAAAGGCCACTTCACTACCGTAGCGGCTAACCGCTAAGGCAATGAAGGGGTTAACCCACCGTTCCATCGTTATTGTGGGTAGCGGGGGTGGGTGAAGGGGATATTTGGCCCTGGGTGTGAGTTTAGGACTTGCAGGGAGGTTGCGGGGGGACTTAACCCCTTCACGACCGTAGCAGTTAATACCGCTATGGTCATGAAGGGGTTAAGGCCTCCCGCTACCCACCCGCAAGCCCTAAACAACCACCATTGGGGCTAATACCCCCTTCACCCACCCCCACTACCCACAATAATAAAAAATACACACACCAGCCCCACACTAACTAAATAAATAAATATATATATATATATATATATATGACCCCAACAACACCTATACCCCCCTAAGATACAGTATAGTAATGGGCACAATGACTATTATTCACAAATGGATAATAGTGCAGTTGTCCATTTAAAATACATACACAACAATACATTAAATACATATAGTACTCACCACCCATGTCCGGCTGCCACAATGAAGGCCATCCTCATCTTCATCCTGCCCATGCCCCATCCACTTCTGCAAAACAGACACAATAATTAAAACATCCAATGTAATGTCCCCTAACTCCTTAATCACCATAGCGGTTATTAACCGCTACAGTCATTAAGGGGTTAACCTACCATCACCCACATACCCTCCCCCACTAACCCCCCAACCACCCTCACCCACTACCCACAGGGGAGTCCTACCAAATACCCTTGGGGCCAATACCCCCTCCCCCAGCACATACAGGTCAATAATGTGCCAAATAACTATTATCCACATAGGGATAATACATTATTTGGCCATTATTAAACACATTAAATACCTTAATAAAATAAAGAAAATTATTCTAACCTCATCAATAAGAAGTCTCCGTCGCCAGCATCATCCTTGGGGTCCGTTGCCAAAATAATAAATAGGCAATACATCTCAATTACATAAACATACCAATGAACCCCTTAATCACCTTATCGGGTACTAACCTCAAAGGTAATTAAGAGGTGAAGCCATCCTGCAATGGCAACACCACTTATGCATAACATCCTCAATTAATTAAAAAGCAATTTCCTAACCAAATCTCATTTAATCATTCAATCTGAAGGCTCAAATGCCACTTAAAACATTGCTTTTACAGTGTATACATGTAGCATAACATGTAAACTACATGTAGACGCTGCAAATCAATGTTAACAATACAGTAATCCAACTCAAATAGCCTGACATCACAAGAACTATATTATGTAAGCAAATAAAGTCAACATCAATGAATAAACACACATGAATTACATCCCTAAACAATTAAAATACCATCCATACCAATTACACAATTAACTATAGCTATCGTAACAGAGAACAAGTTCAAAACATACTAAAAAGGACACCAACATTTACAATATACTAAAGCAAGCCTCTCCATAACCTACAGTACAGCATACAGCCCAAAACTTACATCTCTCTAATAATAAAATACATTTAACACACATCTATGCATAGCAGCATAGCCACAATCATTTACAATATAGAAAATCAAGCTTTAAAAACACTATCATTTCTTACCCTGTATGTATATATCTCTCTAGACATACATACATACAAACAGTGGCAAGAAATGATATGCATAAAAAAAAATCAAGACATGAAAAAGCAAAAAAAAACACAGTTACATTAAATACATTTCTTTATTTAACTTACCATTACTTGCCCCCACCGACTCCCGTTGATCAGCTTACTCATGAACCAATCCACGAACAGAAACCCATAAAATAAAAAACCATAAAATAATAAACATGAAAATAATAAAACACGACAATCCAGGGGTCTTCTAGTTGTAATCCATCTTCATCTGTATTCTTCTACCTTCTTCCGGGGTAAACATGCTATTCTGCCTTAACCCCTTCATTGCCTTAGCGGCTATCCGCTATGGTAATGAATCAGCATTTATGTATTTTTAATAATATTGTGCGGAAGCAGGGGGCCCCCTGAGCTGAACCGCATTAATTTGTGTCTCAGAGACCCCCTGCTTCCCGAATTACAGGCCCCTGTTTGGGGCATCGGTTACAGTGTCGCCGCGATATTTATAGCGGGCACGTCGCGAATGGGACGCTATAAAGATGGCGGCGACACTGCCACCCGATGACACATTCCGGGGCCTGTAACTCGGGAAGCAGGGGGTCCCTGGTCCACAAAGTGATGCGGTTCAGCTCGGGGGACCCCCTGCTCACTGTACAGTATTATTAAATAAATATTAATGTTGCTTCGCTACCGTAGCAGATACCCTGTAAGGTAAGGAACGAGTCTTTATTGATGTGTGTGTTTTACTCATAGTGTAGATGTGCAGAGGGTCTCCGGAGCTGAAGCGTTTTTGTTTTAGGTCCGGGGACCCCCTGCTTCCCGAGATACAGGCCCCTTTAGGGGGTGCCGGTATCCCTCTGCTTTGTGTACATGCCGCGGTCACGTGATCGGGACCTTTAAATGCAGAGGGATACCGGCACCTCATAAAGGGGCCTGTATCTCGGGGAGCAGGGGGTCCCCCGACCTGAAACCAATGCGGTTCAACTCCGGAGACCCCCTGCACATGTACACTATGAATAAAAGTTGTTTAAAAATACTTTATTTGTTGCCGATGTTTGCGCTGAGAGAGCAGCTTGTCTCTCTCTGCTGCAAACATCTATCGGCAGACAAGGCCTATCGGAAGGCTTATCGGGAGCCAGCCTGTATCGGCACAGGCTCATCGGCAGCTTTGCTTTCGCAGTGCTTCGGCAGGGATCGGAAGGATTCGGCCCTTACTGAATACTGCGAGGGCAAATCGCCAAAAAAAGTCCGATCCCCCACCTATCCGCCACACTTGGTGAAAAGATTTTATCGGGCCTTACTGCATGAGGCCCATAGCTCTAATTACCACAACCTCTGAATATAGATGCTTAGCAAATACCGATTGAACAGGTATTTTCTCAATTATTTCTTTATCTGGGTGCATAATTGTTTTTTTTTTAATTGAGATGCTGTCACTTTCCTATGAGTAAAATATTGCATCTGAACTCTTGCTTGACCGTATAAATGGCAGAATTGATAGTGGCCACTAAAATGAGCATGACAATGGCTCATGACAATCGGTGTGAGTCAGTGAATATCTGTCTTTAAAAAACACATCACTTCTAAGTCCTTTGAAGCTGTGATATATTTTTATTGTATGTCGGGCTCCCATGCCGGTTATATCAGCTCTGTAGTTAGAGAATTGTCATAATCTGTAACTAAACCTTGTGACATTCTGCTTATTTCCTCACAAAGGGCCCTCAACAGGCTGCGTCCCATTCCCAGAGCCACATAAGACCAATGAAGAGCTTTGTGGAAGTCTAAGTACCCCCTTCCCCCCTTTTCTAAAGTTTTCTTTATCTGCTGAGTTCTGAGAGGTGTTAACAATGTATGTCATTGTTGGCATGAGCAGGGTGGCACACCCAGAATAACACAAGGCCTTGAATGGTTTACAGTGCTCTATCTGATCAGCTGGGAACCCTGCTATAAAGCCAACATAAACTACTGCTAAATAAGCCAACCATACTGTATGTGACATGGCAAAAGAGTTACACGTTAGGTGGGATATATCCATCCAGTCCTCTCTTCTTTCTGATGGTGTGAACTATTTTAGACAATGCTGTGTACCCGGTTTTGAAAATATATATATATATATATATATGAACAAGGAGGGGTAATTAGAAGTGGCGCCTAATGATGACAAAACTGACCAAATACGTGTATTATATGTTGTAAAGGGCTAGTGAACCATTTACAGTGTAGGAGTATATAACACAATAAAAAATGTAGCAACTATAAAATATTAATAAAAAAATATATATATATAAAAAATACAGAAAAAACATAAAAAAATAATAAAAAATAGAAGATACAAAAACCAGTCCCAAAGGCTTCCTATCCGGAGTTGCAGTCGAGTTCCTGCTGCACTTGTTGGCGATTGAGTATTTATCTCATACATGCGATTAACCATTCTCCGTTTGTGAGTGTACAGTTCATATTTTATCCAGTCCCATATAAAATTGTTAACCTTACTACACTATGAGTGCGCCTGTTTTTTTGGTTTATATATATATATATATATATATATATATATAATATATATATAGCCAATAAAGTATATCACTTATGAGCACATTCCCATGTCTTAGACACGTCTGCAACCCTGCCTTTCAACCATTATCACCAAGCATACAGTGCTCCCACTGCAGCAAGGGATTCTGGGAAATGACATGCAAATGAGCACACGTGTCACCTTTTGCCTGGAATATCCATTCACATGGAGCCCATTTAAGCTGATGCATCGCCGTTCACACAGCTTTTAAACACAGCATGGGACTAGCAAAACAAGTACAGACCGCTCACAGACATGTTTCATCCTTGATGGGTATCATCAGTGTGAGGTTGGTTTATACTTGCTTTGAAATATTTCTAGGCTGGGTAGGTTGACCATATTCATTTTAAGTTATGGTGGGTGAAAAAGGCGACAGAAAACCTCCGCCGCTATCATATAGCCAATAAAGAATATCACATGTGAGCACATTCACAAGTCTTAGTCAGGTCTGCAGTCCCATGCCTTCACCGTTTCCCCGGCATTTAATTTAAGTGCTTTCGGGAAGTAGGCCCCCCCTTCCCGCAGACAATCTCGGGGCCTGCACCCCTGGTTTACAGTACAATCTTCATAAGTTCTTCATAAGTTCTTCATAATTGTTTCTAAAAGTGACCCAACGCATTTCGAGCAAGCTGGAGTGATTTTTCACTCGTTAAAATGTTCTGTTATTCCTGAGGTTCTTGATGTTGATTGTTGTGTCTTGTTTTGCAGTAATCGGTAATCACTCCTTGTGTCAAAATAGTTAAGGGCTGTCCAGTCTTCAATCACTGTGTTTCTTGTTAGCTAGGATTTAGTCAATTTCCTTCTTCATTCCAATGGGTGCACCGCATGTCCATTTGCGATTTGGATTCTTCTTGAAGAATACATTCATGATGTAGACTTTTTCACATTCTGCAATCTCTACCAACCTGTCTCCATGTTCGTTCCCGTTGACGTAACCGTACTTACCAACGAATGCTGCTTCTTTCTGCTGGGCACCAATCTTTGCTGAAGTTCCCATTTTTTGTTTCCTAAAATACAGCAATTGTTAGATCTATTACAAAGGACTGAGGAGTCACTCGGGTAACTTCCATGCATCAACTGCTTGCACTAATTCATTCAAATGTGATGGGTGTACCTAATTGAGGAAGGGGCTTGTTACCCCAAAACATAATATTGGATAATAATATAATATAATAATACCAGCTCTGAACGATTCTGAATAAACTGGAACAAGCTGTTGCTGCATGAAACTTTCCAGAGCGCCTCCTCCTACCTTTGGAATACACATACACATTTACAAGATCCGGGCTCGGGATGGTAAGATCAACACAGACAGAGCACCGGGATTACTACATTTGTGAACGCAGTTGTAACTACTCGAGTGCCACTTTCTTTTTAAATATACCAATAATCTTTGCTAAATTCTGGTGACAAATTGGCAACATTTATGCAATGTAAACGTTGGCAAAAAAAAAAAAAATCCGATATGTAAGGGGGAAAAAAGACCCAAAACATTTAGCAAAGCAGTTTGAAGACAATCTCTGATAAAAAAATAAATTAATACTATATCTATATATATATATATATATACACACAGTTAGGTCCAGAAATGATTGGACACTGACACAATTTTCATAATTTTGGCTCTGTACGTCACCACAATGGATTTGAAATGAAACAACCGAGATGCAATAGAAGTGCAGACTTTCAGCTTCATTTCAAGGGGTTGAACAAAAATATCGTATGAAACGTTTAGGAATTGCAAACATTTTCATACACAGTCCCCTTATTTCAGGGCCTCAAATGTACTTTTTCGAGAATCCTTTGCAGGTAATGACTGCTTGAAGTTTGGAACACATTACCAAGAGCTGGGGTTCCTCCTTTGTGATGCTTTGCCAGGCCTTTACTGCAGCTGTCTTCAGTTGTTGTTTGTTCGTGGGCCTTTCTGCCGTAAGTTTTGTCTTCAGTAAGTGAAATGTATGCTCGATCGGGTTGAGATCAGGTGGTTGACTCGGCCATTGCAGAATATTCCACTTCTCACTTCTTTGCCTTAAAAAATTCCTGGGTTGCTTTCAGTATGTTTTGGGTCATTGCCCAATCAACTTCGCTGAATTTGGCTGAATCTGAGCAGGCAATATATCCCTATCCACTTCAGAATTCATTCGGCTGCTTCTGTCTTCTGTCACATCATCAATAAACACTAGAGACCCAGTGCCATTGGAAGCCATGCATGCCCATGCCATCACACTGCCTTCACCGTGTTTTACAGATGATGTGGTATGCTTCGGATAATGAGCCATTCCAAGCCTTCTCCATACTTTTTTCTTCCCATCATTCTGGTACAGGTTTATCTTAGTTTCATCTGTCCAAAGAAAGCTGTTCCAGAACTGTGCTGGCTTTTTTAGATATTGTTTGGCAAAGTCTAATCTGGCCTTTCTATTCTTGAGGCCTATGAATGGTTTGCACCTTGTGGTGAACCCTCTGTATTTGCTCTCGTGAAGTCTTCTCTTTATGGTAGACTTGGATAATTATATGCCTACCTCCTGGAGAGTGTTCTTCACTTGGCTGGATGTTGTGAAGGGGTTTTTCTTTATCATGGAAAGGATCCTACGATCATCCACCACTGTTGTCTTCCATGGACATCCAGGCCTTTTTGTGTTGCAGAGCTCACCAGTGCGTTCTTTTTTTCTCAGAATGTACCAAACTGTTGATTTAGCCACTCCTAATGTTCCTGCTATCTCTCTGGTGGATTTTCTTTTTTTTTGCAGCCTAAGGATGCCCTGTTTCACTTGCCTTGAGAGCTCCTTTGATCGCATGTTGTGGGTTCACAGCAACAGCTTCCAAATGCGAATGCCACACCTGGAATCAACTCCAGAACTTTTACCTGCTTAATTGATGATGAAATAACGAAGGAATAGCCCACACATGTCCATGAAACAGCTTTTGAGTCAATTGTCCAATTACTTTTGGTCCCTTGAAAAAGAGGGGGCTACATATTAAAGAGATGTAATTCCTAAACCCTTCTTCCAATTTGGATGTGAATACCCTCAGATTAAAGCTGATAGACTGCATTTTAAGCCCATATTCATTATTTAACTGTAACTTGAATTTATTTTGGTAAACAGCCGAAATAACAAAACTTGTATCAGTGTCCAATTATTTCCGGACCTAACTATATATATATATATATATATATATATATATATATATATATATATATATATATATATATATATATATATATATATATGCATCATCTGTTGTCTTCTGCTTTGTATCTGGTAATGGTATCTCCATTTTTTCTGTGCTTTCAACCACATATATATATATATACACATATACATACATATATACAGTGGTTGACAAATCACCAAAAAATCTACTCGCCACACAAAAAAATCTACTCGCCACCTAGTACCAAACGTGTGCTGCTTGGGCCAATATTTACTCGCCCGGGGGTTAAATCCACTCGCCCGGGGCGAGCAAATGTATACAGTAGGTTTGTCGAACACTGCATATATATATACACATATACATACACACACACACACAAACACACACGTTTATATTCTTTGTAACAAGTTCTCCTTCTTTGTAACTGATACTTCCTTCTTGAAGCACAAATTGGAAAATGACAACAGTGTGCTGTGTGAAAAGAGCACAACGTATCCATTGTGTATTGAAAATATCATGAAGGTTACTACAGTAGATGGCTCCAGGTGATACAGGTTGGGCAAGCCCTGGTTTATTTTTTTGTATCTTTCATCATGTTAAACTGTATGATTAGTGGTGTCCCAGATTTCAGTGGAATACAATATCTTTGGCTGCCACCAAGCCCTTATTTTTTCCTTTCCGGCATGTGGAAGTGTCTGTCTTTGTATTGAATTGTATGTCTTTATTGATATAGCGCCATTAATGTACATAGCGCTTCACAGCAGTAATACATGTGGTAATCATATAAATAAATAATATAAATAACACATAAAGGGGAATAAGTGCTTCAGACATAACAGTAACATTTTGGAAATGGAGTCCCTGCTCCGAAGAGCTTACAATCTAATTGGTTGGTAGGAAGGACATATAGACAGTAGGAGGGCGTTCTGATAAGTGTGTCTGCAAGGGGCCAATATTTATGTATACGGTGTAAAACTATCACTCATAGAGCTACTCATATGCTTCCTTTAAGCAGGGGTGTTTTGAGTTGGGTCTTAAAGGTGGATAGAGGGGGTGCTAGTCGGATATTGAGGAGAAGGGCATTTCAGAGGTGTGGGGCAGTCAGTGAGAAAGGTTTAAGGCGGGAGAGGGCTTTAGATACAAAGGGGGTAGAGAGAAGACATCCTTCAGCAGAACGCATGAGTCGGGATGGTGTCTCTGTACAGATATATTGCAATGGCTCTCACCAAATGAAAATGTTTCAGCCTCTGTTTTGGGTTAGGATGGAGATGGCCAAAATGATGGAGGGATTATTTATTTATTAAGATAAAACTTGGATAATACGTTTGGCAGAAGTTGAGATCCAGTAAAGTATCTAAAGATGCTTATTTTTTATGTAAGAATTTGCCTTGGTGAGTAAAATATCTAGTGTAGGTATGGCCAGACCGCAAAGCCTTCTCTCTTAAAAGCTGCTCTGGGGACCACTTGAACTTGTATACACGTTCTGGGTGCTGTGTATAACCCAAGAGGAAATGGGATGTGCATTAAAAGCAGTTGCCTACAACACAGAATATCAGGGATTTCTGCTGAGATTTTAACATTGTCACATGTGTAGCCCCCTGTAAACAGCACGGGCTACTAAATCTTCCTACTACTGTGGTAAGCCCTGTTAAAGGCAGGCCCCAGTAGTAATCATGGGTTTTCCCCCCCTGCAAAGCCCTGCCTGCTTGATTAATACAAGCCTGTCTCTGCTGCCGCCCTGTGCAGAGGGGAGGTCTTGTTGATGTCATGAGGGGCGGGGCTGACCAAACTTAGTAGCGGTTCCTGTGTGCTCTGGAGTCAGTCTGTCTATCCCCTGAGTTGCGAGAGGAGTCAGTCGGTCTACTCCCTGAGTTGAGAGAGGAGTGAGTGTTCAGGAGGTCAGATGGAAGGTTGGAGTGTCTGGCTGGACAGTCAGATAGTAAGAGAGAGAGTGTAGCTAGGTTCCTGAGGAGTAGGGCCTAGTAGTTCGGAGGTGGATCCATGCCTCTCACCCTGCGTAGGGGGTGAGGGAAGAGCTAGCCCCACCCGTGGCGCCCTTGGCTGCGGGTGGAGGCAGGGAGAAAGATACCCTTCAGACCATCCTGCGGAGAACGATCTGGTTGGAGAGGAGGAGGAGGCATATCGTGTATCTGTATTGCTGTGCTGCTATTACTGCCCTGCCGACAGTGAGTACAATAAAGACTCTGTTGCTTTCAACATTGTGCCGAGTGATTCTGGAGTATTCACCCCGGGACCAAAGGGGGTTCTTCTATAAGTGTCTCGTCCCACATCCCTGGGAATTATAGAAGATGGAGGCGCTGAACCATTAAGACCACATGGAGGCCAATACCTCAGAAGCCTGGTCCTGTCTCCCCCCATAACATTGCGGGAAGCTCAGGCCCTCCTGTTACAACAGGTATGCACCACCCATCACATGTAATCTGCCCTCACGCACCCTAGATACATCAGTTGAGTCTAGGGGGGGGGGACAAGGGATACATTTGCAGGCGCTGCTGAGAGGATGGAAGCCAGAACAGGTCAGGCTTATAGCAAGGCGGAACGGGCAGAGTGAGATGCACTCTCCGTGCAGGTGCTGGAGGAAGAAGGGTGCGATTGCACAAACCGGGGGTAGTCAGGGGAGCATAGCCTCCCGCACAGTACGCCCTGGGCACCCGTAGGAGGTAGCGTGACGAGGGGTGAAGTAGCTAGAGCTGCCCTAGTCCCTTGCGGCAGGTAGCGTGAGGCAACTGGGGGGGGTCATAGCGGTAACCAATCCGGGGACCATGGCCCAGGGCCCGCGTTACGAGTAGCCAACAGTAGGAGACGCCCGTACCGATGGAGCTGGCGGTACCTAGCTATCACCCACACAGATGCACCACAGAGCACTTGCACGTAGACACCGAGAGTACAGTGCATAGGAGGAGAGGAGTTCCGCTGAGCCTGGGGTAGAAGCCACCTCATTTTAGTGGGCCACAGACAGTATGAAGATGCAGAGTTCACATTTGGCGGGAAAGCATGGTCTAGGTACAAGATACCCGTTACCATGTAGAGTAGGGCACAGGCACATTTGGAGGAAGTATCCAAGATGGCGGCCATCCCTACATGTGCTCCACGGAGCAGGAGAGGCGAGCTAAAATGGCGGTTCCCGCCAAGTCTGGAGCAAGCACGTGAGAATTGCAAAAGGACTGTGAGACAGTTGTGGCGGGAAATGTGCAAGAGTCTGGCGCCAAACCCAGATTCCTTGCAAGAGGAGAGGAGTGGCGTGAAAGCCAAGACTCCACCCACCTGTGCTGTGACTGGTCAGAAGGCCAGACCACGTCATTTTGAAGGAGAGAAAGCCCCGCCTTTGGATTCCACCAGAGGGAGGAGGCCCCAAGAGAGCCAATCCGGAGAGTCCTCCCCAGCGAAGGGAGGGACAGGAAGTGAGAGCGAGGAGCTTCATTTCTTTCTGACAGTCACAGAGAGCGGAGCTGAGCTATTGAACTGTTCCAATCCTATGAGAACTATGTCAGAGATGAACACTACCATGGTCCAAATACCAGGTGGCCTGCTGGTGGTCCAGATAGCCAATCAGGAGTACTTGTGGTGCCTGTGCACTCATTGCGGAGTGCCCGGCGAATAGCCAGCACCAAGACCCGATGCTCCATGTGTGGTACCTACTACTTCTGGCCTGTAGAGCCGGAACCGATGACCAAGACCCTTGGGGGTGCCTCTCCGGGAACGATATCGGAGATGGCGGAGAACAGCGAGAGAACGGCCCTGGTTCCCCGTTATAAACGAGCGGGACGAACCCAGGCCCAACCGGCTGTCGAGCCGAAAGAACTGTCCAAGGAGAAGAGCGCGACCGCAGTGGAGGTACCTGAGCATGCCAGCTTTGTACCTATACCCACTGGCTGTATCGCCTAAGATTCCGGTGATTCCCGAGCGGAGGAGCCGATCATAATTTCATCCGAAGAAGAGGTTGGTGTCCCATCGGTGGCGATGTGCCTACCGGCGAACCACCCCAGCGGCATCAAGGAGGAGCAGCCGAGCGCGGACCCCGTCCGACAGCAAGCGCTGGTGCAGCCAGATGTTCGGAGCAGTTTCACAGCCGTCATGACTCCCAGTGCGGAGGAGATGGCGATCGAAGTGACCCTCGAAGGGACTGATCTCATCAAAGAGCAGCGGAGCGGTAACGAGACTCCACCACCCCCTTATTCCTGCCAGTAGGAGACCGTAACCACGGAGGACGAGAAGGAGAGGCTTGAGGCCTACTTGTTCAGCCATGTACCGGATGCTCCGCCAACGCCCATGCCGGTCCTCGACATACTTCCGGTGCGTGACCACGGGGCGGATGGTGATTCTGCGGGCCCACCTGATGACATCGTTTCCGGGTCCACCGGAAAGAGAAGGCCGAGATTATTGTCTTCATCCTGGAGCATAGAGCCGGTCCTTGCCCGGTATGCTCTACAGAGCCAAGGTCCATCGAGAGAGGCGCGAAGCATGGCAGAGCGCGAGTCAAAGAAGGCGTCCATGGGTCGCGGAATTGTCCGCCTGCTGGACACTGATCTGGACATTGCCCCAGCCCCAGTGCCTAGCCCCACTGCCCCGGCCACTGCCCCTGCCCCGTCACGAGTGATACCACTGGGACCTACCAGGGATAAATTGTGTAAATTCCCCACCTACTCTCAGGACTTGCGGGATTGGGAACCGAGTGATGAGGGATCGGATGGGGAGATACCGTATTCAAGCGTAATACCTGTGCCTAACCCTGTACCGTTTTGTCCAACAGCTAGAGGGAGAGCCCGTGGGTCATATACTCCAGCAGAGTCTGGGCCTTCCAGACCAGTGGTGCATAAGATGAATCCTACAAGGTACCTAAATGCTAAGGGAAGGAGAGATTGCTCGCGATCTACTGATGCGGGTACATCAGGTGTATCGTCTCAGGTAGAATCAGAGGTTGACCACATAAGTCATTCCGCAGAGTCTGAGCACCGTGATAGGTGGTGGGCACCCTTGTTCACCGGTTACCACGAAGGGATGGACCGTACCCGGATCCTTCTCATAAAGAATAATGTTGCTGATCATTGGTGGGCGGCTGGGTCTTTCACTCAACAGGAGGTGGAGGATGAACTAGACCATAGGTACAAGGAAATAGAACAAAAGCTCATTGTACCACGCGGCCAAAGTATTTTGTATGACGAGATAGCCCCAGAAGAGCCGTTGTTTTGGGTACTGCCCAGCAGGGTGGGTCGCCGAACACTCACCAAGTTAAGTAGGGCTGAAAGAGCCATCGTGGCCAGATACCGCCAGTCACACGGTTATGAGTACCCTTATGTGCCTGAGCCTATCATGCGGGGGATTGAAGAGAACAGAGACAGTTGGTTAAGAGAGGCGGTCCAAGAGTACTTACGAACAAAGTTTGGTAAGGCCGGTTATCACAACGAAGACAAAATTAGTGATCTGGTGCGCATATGGAGTATAGGGAGATGCATCTACATGCATAGCGTGAGTTACCGCCCGGAACATGGGTCAGTTCAGTCGTTTTCTGTAACGGTCACTGATCACAATGGCAGGAAAATACGAAAGCCAGATCCTAAGCATTATTATTAGTTCTCCATGTTAGGAGTAACTGGATTCAGTGTATACTAATTACTACCTCAAGTTGTTATGACCATGTGTGTGTATAACCTGTGTTTGTTCCCCAGGTTGTTAACTGCAGGATGGTACTGCCGAGCGAGGTCCAAGTGGGGACCATTGGATTTCCACCATAGGGAGAGTGTAGCCCCCTGTAAACAGCACGGGCTACTAAATCTTCCTACTACTGTGGTAAGCCCTGTTAAAGGCAGGCCCCAGTAGTAATCATGGGTTTTCCCCCCTTGCAAAGCCCTGCCTGCTTGATTAATACAAGCCTGTCTCTGCTGCCGGCCTGTGCAGAGGGGAGGTCTTGTTGATGTCATGAGGGGCGGGGCTGACCAAACTTAGTAGCGGTTCCTGTGTGCTCTGGAGTCAGTCTGTCTATACCCTGAGTTGCGAGAGGAGTCAGTCGGTCTTCTTCCTGAGTTGAGAGAGGAGTGAGTGTTCAGGAGGTCAGATGGAAGGTTGGAGTGTCTGGCTGGACAGTCAGATAGTAAGAGAGAGAGTGTAGCTAGGTTCCTGAGGAGTAGGGCCTAGTAGTTCGGAGGTGGATCCATGCCTCTCACCCTGCGTAGGGGGTGAGGGAAGAGCTAGCCCCACCCGTGGCGCCCTTGGCTGCGGGTGGAGGCAGGGAGAAAGATACCCTTTAGACCATCCTGCGGAGAACGATCTGGTTGGAGAGGAGGAGGAGGCATATCGTGTATCTGTATTGCTGTGCTGCTATTACTGCCCTGCCGACAGTGTGTACAATAAAGACTCTGTTGCTTTCAACATTGTGCCGAGTGATTCTGGAGTATTCACCCCGGGACCAAAGGGGGTTCTTCTATAAGTGTCTCGTCCCACATCCCTGGGAATTATAGAAGATGGAGGCGCTGAACCATTAAGACCACATGGAGGCCAATACCTCAGAAGCCTGGTCCTGTCTCCCCCCATAACATTGCGGGAAGCTCAGGCCCTCCTGTTACAACAGGTATGCACCACCCATCACATGTAATCTGCCCTCACGCACCCTAGATACATCAGTTGAGTCTAGGGGGGGGGGACAAGGGATACATTTGCAGGCGCTGCTGAGAGGATGGAAGCCAGAACAGGTCAGGCTTATAGCAAGGCGGAACGGGCAGAGTGAGATGCACTCTCCGTGCAGGTGCTGGAGGAAGAAGGGTGCGATTGCACAAACCGGGGGTAGTCAGGGGAGCATAGCCTCCCGCACAGTACGCCCTGGGCACCCGTAGGAGGTAGCGTGACGAGGGGTGAAGTAGCTAGAGCTGCCCTAGTCCCTTGCGGCAGGTAGCGTGAGGCAACTGGGGGGGGTCATAGCGGTAACCAATCCGGGGACCATAGCCCAGGGCCCGCGTTACGAGTAGCCAACAGTAGGAGACGCCCGTACCGATGGAGCTGGCGGTACCTAGCTATCACCCACACAGATGCACCACAGAGCACTTGCACGTAGACACCGAGAGTACAGTGCATAGGAGGAGAGGAGTTCCGCTGAGCCTGGGGTAGAAGCCACCTCATTTTAGTGGGCCACAGACAGTATGAAGATGCAGAGTTCACATTTGGCGGGAAAGCATGGTCTAGGTACAAGATACCCGTTACCATGTAGAGTAGGGCACAGGCACATTTGGAGGAAGTATCCAAGATGGCGGCCATCCCTACATGTGCTCCACGGAGCAGGAGAGGCGAGCTAAAATGGCGGTTCCCGCCAAGTCTGGAGCAAGCACGTGAGAATTGCAAAAGGACTGTGAGACAGTTGTGGCGGGAAATGTGCAAGAGTCTGGCGCCAAACCCAGATTCCTTGCAAGAGGAGAGGAGTGGCGTGAAAGCCAAGACTCCACCCACCTGTGCTGTGACTGGTCAGAAGGCCAGACCACGTCATTTTGAAGGAGAGAAAGCCCCGCCTTTGGATTCCACCAGAGGGAGGAGGCCCCAAGAGAGCCAATCCGGAGAGTCCTCCCCAGCGAAGGGAGGGACAGGAAGTGAGAGCGAGGAGCTTCATTTCTTTCTGACAGTCACAGAGAGCGGAGCTGAGCTATTGAACTGTTCCAATCCTATGAGAACTATGTCAGAGATGAACACTACCATGGTCCAAATACCAGGTGGCCTGCTGGTGGTCCAGATAGCCAATCAGGAGTACTTGTGGTGCCTGTGCACTCATTGCGGAGTGCCCGGCGAATAGCCAGCACCAAGACCCGATGCTCCATGTGTGGTACCTACTACTTCTGGCCTGTAGAGCCGGAACCGATGACCAAGACCCTTGGGGGTGCCTCTCCGGGAACGATATCGGAGATGGCGGAGAACAGCGAGAGAACGGCCCTGGTTCCCCGTTATAAACGAGCGGGACGAACCCAGGCCCAACCGGCTGTCGAGCCGAAAGAACTGTCCAAGGAGAAGAGCGCGACCGCAGTGGAGGTACCTGAGCATGCCAGCTTTGTACCTATACCCACTGGCTGTATCGCCTAAGATTCCGGTGATTCCCGAGCGGAGGAGCCGATCATAATTTCATCCGAAGAAGAGGTTGGTGTCCCATCGGTGGCGATGTGCCTACCGGCGAACCACCCCAGCGGCATCAAGGAGGAGCAGCCGAGCGCGGACCCCGTCCGACAGCAAGCGCTGGTGCAGCCAGATGTTCGGAGCAGTTTCACAGCCGTCATGACTCCCAGTGCGGAGGAGATGGCGATCGAAGTGACCCTCGAAGGGACTGATCTCATCAAAGAGCAGCGGAGCGGTAACGAGACTCCACCACCCCCTTATTCCTGCCAGTAGGAGACCGTAACCACGGAGGACGAGAAGGAGAGGCTTGAGGCCTACTTGTTCAGCCATGTACCGGATGCTCCGCCAACGCCCATGCCGGTCCTCGACATACTTCCGGTGCGTGACCACGGGGCGGATGGTGATTCTGCGGGCCCACCTGATGACATCGTTTCCGGGTCCACCGGAAAGAGAAGGCCGAGATTATTGTCTTCATCCTGGAGCATAGAGCCGGTCCTTGCCCGGTATGCTCTACAGAGCCAAGGTCCATCGAGAGAGGCGCGAAGCATGGCAGAGCGCGAGTCAAAGAAGGCGTCCATGGGTCGCGGAATTGTCCGCCTGCTGGACACTGATCTGGACATTGCCCCAGCCCCAGTGCCTAGCCCCACTGCCCCGGCCACTGCCCCTGCCCCGTCACGAGTGATACCACTGGGACCTACCAGGGATAAATTGTGTAAATTCCCCACCTACTCTCAGGACTTGCGGGATTGGGAACCGAGTGATGAGGGATCGGATGGGGAGATACCGTATTCAAGCGTAATACCTGTGCCTAACCCTGTACCGTTTTGTCCAACAGCTAGAGGGAGAGCCCGTGGGTCATATACTCCAGCAGAGTCTGGGCCTTCCAGACCAGTGGTGCATAAGATGAATCCTACAAGGTACCTAAATGCTAAGGGAAGGAGAGATTGCTCGCGATCTACTGATGCGGGTACATCAGGTGTATCGTCTCAGGTAGAATCAGAGGTTGACCACATAAGTCATTCCGCAGAGTCTGAGCACCGTGATAGGTGGTGGGCACCCTTGTTCACCGGTTACCACGAAGGGATGGACCGTACCCGGATCCTTCTCATAAAGAATAATGTTGCTGATCATTGGTGGGCGGCTGGGTCTTTCACTCAACAGGAGGTGGAGGATGAACTAGACCATAGGTACAAGGAAATAGAACAAAAGCTCATTGTACCACGCGGCCAAAGTATTTTGTATGACGAGATAGCCCCAGAAGAGCCGTTGTTTTGGGTACTGCCCAGCAGGGTGGGTCGCCGAACACTCACCAAGTTAAGTAGGGCTGATAGAGCCATCGTGGCCAGATACCGCCAGTCACACGGTTATGAGTACCCTTATGTGCCTGAGCCTATCATGCGGGGGATTGAAGAGAACAGAGACAGTTGGTTAAGAGAGGCGGTCCAAGAGTACTTACGAACAAAGTTTGGTAAGGCCGGTTATCACAACGAAGACAAAATTAGTGATCTGGTGCGCATATGGAGTATAGGGAGATGCATCTACATGCATAGCGTGAGTTACCGCCCGGAACATGGGTCAGTTCAGTCGTTTTCTGTAACGGTCACTGATCACAATGGCAGGAAAATACGAAAGCCAGATCCTAAGCATTATTATTAGTTCTCCATGTTAGGAGTAACTGGATTCAGTGTATACTAATTACTACCTCAAGTTGTTATGACCATGTGTGTGTATAACCTGTGTTTGTTCCCCAGGTTGTTAACTGCAGGATGGTACTGCCGAGCGAGGTCCAAGTGGGGACCATTGGATTTCCACCATAGGGAGAGTGTAGCCCCCTGTAAACAGCACGGGCTACTAAATCTTCCTACTACTGTGGTAAGCCCTGTTAAAGGCAGGCCCCAGTAGTAATCATGGGTTTTCCCCCCTTGCAAAGCCCTGCCTGCTTGATTAATACAAGCCTGTCTCTGCTGCCGGCCTGTGCAGAGGGGAGGTCTTGTTGATGTCATGAGGGGCGGGGCTGACCAAACTTAGTAGCGGTTCCTGTGTGCTCTGGAGTCAGTCTGTCTATACCCTGAGTTGCGAGAGGAGTCAGTCGGTCTTCTTCCTGAGTTGAGAGAGGAGTGAGTGTTCAGGAGGTCAGATGGAAGGTTGGAGTGTCTGGCTGGACAGTCAGATAGTAAGAGAGAGAGTGTAGCTAGGTTCCTGAGGAGTAGGGCCTAGTAGTTCGGAGGTGGATCCATGCCTCTCACCCTGCGTAGGGGGTGAGGGAAGAGCTAGCCCCACCCGTGGCGCCCTTGGCTGCGGGTGGAGGCAGGGAGAAAGATACCCTTTAGACCATCCTGCGGAGAACGATCTGGTTGGAGAGGAGGAGGAGGCATATCGTGTATCTGTATTGCTGTGCTGCTATTACTGCCCTGCCGACAGTGTGTACAATAAAGACTCTGTTGCTTTCAACATTGTGCCGAGTGATTCTGGAGTATTCACCCCGGGACCAAAGGGGGTTCTTCTATAAGTGTCTCGTCCCACATCCCTGGGAATTATAGAAGATGGAGGCGCTGAACCATTAAGACCACATGGAGGCCAATACCTCAGAAGCCTGGTCCTGTCTCCCCCCATAACATTGCGGGAAGCTCAGGCCCTCCTGTTACAACAGGTATGCACCACCCATCACATGTAATCTGCCCTCACGCACCCTAGATACATCAGTTGAGTCTAGGGGGGGGGGACAAGGGATACATTTGCAGGCGCTGCTGAGAGGATGGAAGCCAGAACAGGTCAGGCTTATAGCAAGGCGGAACGGGCAGAGTGAGATGCACTCTCCGTGCAGGTGCTGGAGGAAGAAGGGTGCGATTGCACAAACCGGGGGTAGTCAGGGGAGCATAGCCTCCCGCACAGTACGCCCTGGGCACCCGTAGGAGGTAGCGTGACGAGGGGTGAAGTAGCTAGAGCTGCCCTAGTCCCTTGCGGCAGGTAGCGTGAGGCAACTGGGGGGGGTCATAGCGGTAACCAATCCGGGGACCATGGCCCAGGGCCCGCGTTACGAGTAGCCAACAGTAGGAGACGCCCGTACCGATGGAGCTGGCGGTACCTAGCTATCACCCACACAGATGCACCACAGAGCACTTGCACGTAGACACCGAGAGTACAGTGCATAGGAGGAGAGGAGTTCCGCTGAGCCTGGGGTAGAAGCCACCTCATTTTAGTGGGCCACAGACAGTATGAAGATGCAGAGTTCACATTTGGCGGGAAAGCATGGTCTAGGTACAAGATACCCGTTACCATGTAGAGTAGGGCACAGGCACATTTGGAGGAAGTATCCAAGATGGCGGCCATCCCTACATGTGCTCCACGGAGCAGGAGAGGCGAGCTAAAATGGCGGTTCCCGCCAAGTCTGGAGCAAGCACGTGAGAATTGCAAAAGGACTGTGAGACAGTTGTGGCGGGAAATGTGCAAGAGTCTGGCGCCAAACCCAGATTCCTTGCAAGAGGAGAGGAGTGGCGTGAAAGCCAAGACTCCACCCACCTGTGCTGTGACTGGTCAGAAGGCCAGACCACGTCATTTTGAAGGAGAGAAAGCCCCGCCTTTGGATTCCACCAGAGGGAGGAGGCCCCAAGAGAGCCAATCCGGAGAGTCCTCCCCAGCGAAGGGAGGGACAGGAAGTGAGAGCGAGGAGCTTCATTTCTTTCTGACAGTCACAGAGAGCGGAGCTGAGCTATTGAACTGTTCCAATCCTATGAGAACTATGTCAGAGATGAACACTACCATGGTCCAAATACCAGGTGGCCTGCTGGTGGTCCAGATAGCCAATCAGGAGTACTTGTGGTGCCTGTGCACTCATTGCGGAGTGCCCGGCGAATAGC
Organism: Ascaphus truei; assembly: GCF_040206685.1. Taxonomy (NCBI): domain Eukaryota; kingdom Metazoa; phylum Chordata; class Amphibia; order Anura; family Ascaphidae; genus Ascaphus; species Ascaphus truei. The sequence continues at coordinate 16,421,668 of NC_134487.1, forward strand.
CAGCACCAAGACCCGATGCTCCATGTGTGGTACCTACTACTTCTGGCCTGTAGGGCCGGAACCGATGACCAAGACCCTTGGGGGTGCCTCTCCGGGAACGATATCGGAGATGGCGGAGAACAGCGAGAGAACGGCCCTGGTTCCCCGTTATAAACGAGCGGGACGAACCCAGGCCCAACCGGCTGTCGAGCCGAAAGAACTGTCCAAGGAGAAGAGCGCGACCGCAGTGGAGGTACCTGAGCATGCCAGCTTTGTACCTATACCCACTGGCTGTATCGCCTAAGATTCCGGTGATTCCCGAGCGGAGGAGCCGATCATAATTTCATCCGAAGAAGAGGTTGGTGTCCCATCGGTGGCGATGTGCCTACCGGCGAACCACCCCAGCGGCATCAAGGAGGAGCAGCCGAGCGCGGACCCCGTCCGACAGCAAGCGCTGGTGCAGCCGGATGTTCGGAGCAGTTTCACAGCCGTCATGACTCCCAGTGCGGAGGAGATGGCGATCGAAGTGACCCTCGAAGGGACTGATCTCATCAAAGAGCAGCGGAGCGGTAACGAGACTCCACCACCCCCTTATTCCTGCCAGTAGGAGACCGTAACCACGGAGGACGAGAAGGAGAGGCTTGAGGCCTACTTGTTCAGCCATGTACCGGATGCTCCGCCAACGCCCATGCCGGTCCTCGACATACTTCCGGTGCGTGACCACGGGGCGGATGGTGATTCTGCGGGCCCACCTGATGACATCGTTTCCGGGTCCACCGGAAAGAGAAGGCCGAGATTATTGTCTTCATCCTGGAGCATAGAGCCGGTCCTTGCCCGGTATGCTCTACAGAGCCAAGGTCCATCGAGAGAGGCGCGAAGCATGGCAGAGCGCGAGTCAAAGAAGGCGTCCATGGGTCGCGGAATTGTCCGCCTGCTGGACACTGATCTGGACATTGCCCCAGCCCCAGTGCCTAGCCCCACTGCCCCGGCCACTGCCCCTGCCCCGTCACGAGTGATACCACTGGGACCTACCAGGGATAAATTGTGTAAATTCCCCACCTACTCTCAGGACTTGCGGGATTGGGAACCGAGTGATGAGGGATCGGATGGGGAGATACCGTATTCAAGCGTAATACCTGTGCCTAACCCTGTACCGTTTTGTCCAACAGCTAGAGGGAGAGCCCGTGGGTCATATACTCCAGCAGAGTCTGGGCCTTCCAGACCAGTGGTGCATAAGATGAATCCTACAAGGTACCTAAATGCTAAGGGAAGGAGAGATTGCTCGCGATCTACTGATGCGGGTACATCAGGTGTATCGTCTCAGGTAGAATCAGAGGTTGACCACATAAGTCATTCCGCAGAGTCTGAGCACCGTGATAGGTGGTGGGCACCCTTGTTCACCGGTTACCACGAAGGGATGGACCGTACCCGGATCCTTCTCATAAAGAATAATGTTGCTGATCATTGGTGGGCGGCTGGGTCTTTCACTCAACAGGAGGTGGAGGATGAACTAGACCATAGGTACAAGGAAATAGAACAAAAGCTCATTGTACCACGCGGCCAAAGTATTTTGTATGACGAGATAGCCCCAGAAGAGCCGTTGTTTTGGGTACTGCCCAGCAGGGTGGGTCGCCGAACACTCACCAAGTTAAGTAGGGCTGATAGAGCCATCGTGGCCAGATACCGCCAGTCACACGGTTATGAGTACCCTTATGTGCCTGAGCCTATCATGCGGGGGATTGAAGAGAACAGAGACAGTTGGTTAAGAGAGGCGGTCCAAGAGTACTTACGAACAAAGTTTGGTAAGGCCGGTTATCACAACGAAGACAAAATTAGTGATCTGGTGCGCATATGGAGTATAGGGAGATGCATCTACATGCATAGCGTGAGTTACCGCCCGGAACATGGGTCAGTTCAGTCGTTTTCTGTAACGGTCACTGATCACAATGGCAGGAAAATACGAAAGCCAGATCCTAAGCATTATTATTAGTTCTCCATGTTAGGAGTAACTGGATTCAGTGTATACTAATTACTACCTCAAGTTGTTATGACCATGTGTGTGTATAACCTGTGTTTGTTCCCCAGGTTGTTAACTGCAGGATGGTACTGCCGAGCGAGGTCCAAGTGGGGACCATTGGATTTCCACCATAGGGAGAGTGTAGCCCCCTGTAAACAGCACGGGCTACTAAATCTTCCTACTACTGTGGTAAGCCCTGTTAAAGGCAGGCCCCAGTAGTAATCATGGGTTTTCCCCCCCTGCAAAGCCCTGCCTGCTTGATTAATACAAGCCTGTCTCTGCTGCCGGCCTGTGCAGAGGGGAGGTCTTGTTGATGTCATGAGGGGCGGGGCTAACCAAACTTAGTAGCGGTTCCTGTGTGCTCTGGAGTCAGTCTGTCTATACCCTGAGTTGCGAGAGGAGTCAGTCGGTCTTCTTCCTGAGTTGAGAGAGGAGTGAGTGTTCAGGAGGTCAGATGGAAGGTTGGAGTGTCTGGCTGGACAGTCAGATAGTAAGAGAGAGAGTGTAGCTAGGTTCCTGAGGAGTAGGGCCTAGTAGTTCGGAGGTGGGTCCATGCCTCTCACCCTGCGTAGGGGGTGAGGGAAGAGCTAGCCCCACCCGTGGCGCCCTTGGCTGCGGGTGGAGGCAGGGAGAAAGATACCCTTTAGACCATCCTGCGGAGAACGATCTGGTTGGAGAGGAGGAGGAGGCATATCGTGTATCTGTATTGCTGTGCTGCTATTACTGCCCTGCCGACAGTGTGTACAATAAAGACTCTGTTGCTTTCAACATTGTGCCGAGTGATTCTGGAGTATTCACCCCGGGACCAAAGGGGGTTCTTCTATAAGTGTCTCTTCCCACATCCCTGGGAATTATAGAATATGGAGGCGCTGCACCATTAAGACCACATGGAGGCCAATACCTCAGAAGCCTGGTCCTGTCTCCCCCATAACATCGCGGGAAGCTCAGGCCCTCCTGTTACAACAGGTATGCACCACCCATCACCATGTAATCTGCCCTCACGCACCCTAGATACATCAGTTGAGTCCCGGGGGGGGAACAATGGTTACACATGATAGATAGAGCGTGAGTGAGCTTCCCTGGATCTACATTAAAAAAACAAAGATTTTGTTCCTGAAAAGGTCAAAGCTGCGGAAGGCCGTGGGGGTATATTCTTCTCTATCGGAGCTTCCAAGAGTTAATCCCTACTGTCGGGGAAAGCTACGGATGATTTCCACGGCAGTGGGGAAAATTTGTGTGGATTCATTTGTAGATACAGTATGAGTCTTTTAAGTTGGTGGATTGGCAATCGTTCTGGTTCTAAAGTTGATCATACTCATTATAATGATTTATAAAACAAACAGCCTTTGCTGCTAATTGGTTTTCTAAAAAGTGTAAGGGATATTTGACTGTTAAACACCTGCGGATAGCAACATTTGAGTGTCTGCCGAAAATACATATAAATACCACTTCTATACCAGGATGACCTATTGTCTTGGGCAATTTGACACAACTGGTTTGTGTACAGTATATCTTGACAAGGTATAACAACAATTTGTTATTACATTACCTTCATATGTTTAGGACACCTGAGATGTTCTTACTAAATTAAAATGTTCTAATTGATTGATCATGTATGTTCGTGTAATCCCCTGTGTGATAAGTCACACACTCACACCAATGTGCTCTGGACATGTGACTGTAATGGACATGAGAGCAGCAAATGATAACGGCTTTGGAAGAGGAGGGACTGTGAGGGAGAGGAGCCTGTAAATAAGGGGGGTGGTTATGTTTTGTTAGATCTGCACGGACTTGAGTGCTATCAGGTACAGTCGAGGTTTGCAGGGAGTGCACGTGTGCACTTTGCAGCAGAGCAGAGAGCTACAGTACCAGACGTAGAAGAGAGTTCAAGCGCCGTCGGAGGGGACCTTCAACAGTTATAAAGCACCATGGTACCGAAGCACAGGCCTACAAGAGTTAGTACACAACGAGCTCCCACGGTGTGCCGGCACCATCACAAGGCCAACATACCCAGGATTGGGTTGGCTAATACACTAATGATGCTGATTCAGACGCAGCGTTATTGTGGATTGTGTAGTAACCTGTATACTGTGTGTAGTGATCCTCGGCAGATACTAGTTGTATCGCCCATACTGTGTCTTTTTTCTTCCTTCCATCTGACCGTAGGCCACGTGTGGCCCTGTAAGTTAGTAATGGGGACTCAGGCCCCCGCCTCAGCTACAGTTAGATGTCTGACAGCTGAAAGTAGAAGGGTTACACTTGTGACACTTGATGTATAGTCGTAGAGCCCGAATTTGGTCTTGACGTGGTTAGCTCATTTTCTATATTGATGGGCATGCATTTACGTCCACATAGTCTACCTATTCTTGATTTTCTGGCATTGATTTTGACCCATAGCTATCTTTTTAATAGCAATGTCTACCTTCAGGTGAGAGGAATGGTGAGGCGGGCAGCTTTGCTCCAACTTACACAAGTATCTACTGTACCTGGGATTGTGGGAAAGTTGTTTTGTGTTCTTGGAGGATTTATCAATGTACATTGAGCCAGTTATGTGGGTCAGATTCACTGATGATATCATACCATAATGGAAAGGGTGATTTGGCCATATTATCACAGTCTGTTAAAGCTTTAAATAATATTGATTTAAATGTCAGTGGGAACTGACTATATACTGTATATATTTTTTCAATCCAATAATCCTGCAGGAAGCAGATGGAAGCATGCTACCAGCCACCATCCTCCTCATCAAATCTCATGTCATCCAGTAGGTCAGTTCCTACAAATTAAACACAACTGCTCAAACTATCAGTTGTTTAAAGGTGACGTTAATAAAATGAAAGAGGGATTCTCCAGTTGTGGGTATAGTAAAAGATCTATTAATAGAGCCTATAAAAGAGCAAAGATTACCCAAAGGGAGGATTTACTGAGTAACAAGGAGTGATTCATTCAAGATGATGTTGTGCAGGTTATTGGCACACATATTGGCCAATGGCATAAGCTTAAAAACATGTTTTCTAAATATATGTTTATTTTCACAGAGGACTCCAATTTGAGACCTGTCGTAGGAATAAGATCTGAATATTTGGGTGATATTCTTGTCCACGGCCATTATTTTACACATAAACTTACCTGTACAGCCAAGGGCAGAGTCGTAAGGCCATGGACATTGCAAAGTCTAGGAATTTATATCACTACTAATAAATTTTCACATTCCACTGGAATTACAGAACTAGTTGTGTTAGCTCATATTGCATGTACATATAATTATGTAGCTATGTGGAGAAGACTCACCGGGAACACAGATTGACCTGTCCATATAGTGTGTGACATTAAAAAGAGAATAAGAATAACACATCAGTTTCAAGATATGCCCAGAAATATGCCACAGCCTGATGGGACCCCCCCAAGAACTGCTCCCCTCTGCACAGGACCAGCGTGCTAAGGGTTAACATGTGCTTGTCCTTTGTTGAATGGGCAACCCCACCCACTGGAATGTTAATGAGCCATGGGGACACAAAGAAAATATCTTTTTGTTCACTCCAGCGTACATCTGCGTTGCCCCAAAGGCGCACAGCCTTTGGCGCAGCCGAAGGGCAGCCAAAGGGCGTGAGCCGTTTGCTGCCGTTCGCTGATGTTAGTTGATGTTAAAGCTGCTCTATTTCTATCTGAAACTCACAAGCCCTCTATCCCCTGTAACCAATTTTCCTACTCTATCTGTCCATGAAATGTTTGTTAAGTGACTGTTTGACCTCTGTTCTTTTATTGTAACCATGTATTTTTTATAACTCTGTGCCCAGGACATACTTGAAAACGAGAGGTATCTCTCAATGTATTACTTCCTGGTAAAATATTTTTATAAATAAATAAGTGTTAGAATAAACTTGGTCGGTACTGTACAGGTGCGCTGACGAGTATTCTAAACTTGCCTTAAACGGGACTGGGAAAATCTGGGGCTATCACCAACATGACTCAGGTACATGCTGGGTACATGCTGCAACATTTCTGTGACATTTCTGCAGAGATTAATGGCCCATCGGATTAACACAGCAGGTGTCCCTGACAGTCCCATTTAGCTTGAATGGGACTGCCAGGGACCCCCGCTGTTAATGGGCCATTAGTCTCTGCAGAAATGTCACTGAAATGTTGCAGCATGTACCCAGCATGTACCCAGCATGTACCCAGCATGTACCTGGGTCTTGTTGGTGATTGCCCCAGATTTGTTTTAGAATACTCGTCGGCACTACAGTATGATACCTTTTATTGGACCAACAAGTATTTAATTAACAATAAAAGGTATAATACCCCTACTCCCTCTCCCTCCTTTGTTACTACATGGAAGAAAGGACCAACACAGCGACGCACCCTTCTTTGCTCTCTTTTTGTAAGTATTGTGGTGTTCAGAGTAGGGCATTCGCAGAGGGGACATAGATTAAACCTCATTAACACCAGAAGCTAAATGCATTTAGGACTTATGAACCTTGAGCAAATGGGGTCTGAATGAAAGTTTTTTATTCTGCCTTTTTAGAATGATTGTATTTCATTGTGATGCAGGGAATATATTTATTTTCCTTTCCTGGGATTAAGATGAGAGACACGGCGAGCCTGGGGAGGGAGAGGCGTTATATTTATTTATTTTATTTATAAAATGTTTTACCAGGAACAAATGTTGAGCCCCCACAAAATATATATGTATATAAGTGTCAAAAAGGAGAGCTATTGAGCATGGCAAATGTATACAACAAGCGACAGAGAAGCCCAATGCTACATCCAATATGACAAAAATACACAGTAAATTACTTATATATTCTCTTGAAAAAGGGTCATTTAGTTTAAACCTTTGGCCAAAGCATTGTAAGCCTGTGAGCCACGACAAGGCAAACCCTGCTCACACAGATTGTGAATTGCCTGATTTTTCTCACAAAATGTGAGTATAACCATTGGAGTTATATCAGTCAATTTCCTAACGTCAGTATTTGCATACTACTCTATTGGTGTTTTTTTTCACACTTTCTTACATAACATATTGGACGTCCCCCGCTCCCTCATTTCTCTGGAGCCAACGTATCTGAAGAAACTGGGAAACCGTTTTTCTGTTGAAAGTTGAGTGGAGGACTCCATTTCACTTAATTTTGTGATTATTCAATTTCAATGTGAAAATCCCACAGCACTAGAACTATTGATGTTCACTATTTTCCTCTGTCACCATCCACGTTGAGTTCACGGCGCTTTGGTTACACAATGTCCAGACCTAGTGGAACTGGACATACAGTATGATGTTTTAATTTTATTTTCACAAAAATTTAACCACAAATTATCATCACTTGTCACTGTTTGTTGGACAGCACCATTCTAGCTCTTTGTGTATTTACCAGGAAGTAATACATTGAGAGTTACCTCTCGTTTTCAAGTATGTCCTAGTCACAGAGTTAAGATGACAGATACATGGTTACATATACATGGTTACATATACATTGTTATATTAAGTGACCAGGGCTATACATTATGTATAAAGACATTGCATGAACAGTTACAGATATTTTATCTTTTAGGCGTATGAAACAGTTACAGACCAGATTAAAATGTGAGACAGCTTTAGTTTTGAAAGAATTTAGACTGGTGGCGGCTGTGAGAGTCTCTGGTAGATTGTTCCAGTTTTGGGGTGCACGGTAAGAGGAGGTGCAGCCGGATACTTTGTTGAACCTTGGGACCGCGAACAGTCGTTTGGAGTCAGATCTCAGGTGATAAGTGCTGCATGTGGTAGGGGTGAGGAGCTTGTTCAGATAGGCGGGTAGCTTGCCCATAAAATATTTGAAGGCAAGGCAGGAAGATGAACTTTGCGGCTAGACTCAAGTCCCCATAGTCTATAATTGACATCTGCTGTGCAATACGCTTTGTGACCAGTGGGCTTAGGGAGGTTTTGTTCCTATAAAGTACACCTAGTTTGGCATAAGTTTTGGATGTCAGGGTATCATTGTGCAACCCAAATGTTAAATAGGAGTCAAACAAATGTCCAGATACTTAAATCTAGTAACAGGGGCTAGGCTGGTATTGTTCTGATCTGAAGCTCTGTCATTGGTAGCTTTAGAAATTTAGCCTTGGTCCGAAATACCATTGTTACAGTCTTGTCAGTGTTGAAGAGTGTATTGATATACACCTTAGCATAGTTCCTGACACTATTTCGGGGGGCAGCAGTGGAGAGGGGCATTGGGGAAATGAGCGGCTAGCTTGTATCAAGCTGTTTGTGTTTCCTTATTCTACTAGGACACCGACTTGTACCCATCTACAGGTTCTTCCCACCTGCTTCACTCACTACGGTGAGGTGTTACTGTGATGGGAAGGAACATTTGCTTGCTTATGTTTGGGGCTCTTGTATTTTCAGTGCTTTATTTCTGCTCTCAGCTTTCATTCTACAGTACTTGTATAATTACAGATAATCACTGGTTTGTATCCCATTTTTGTGTGTGGATTTTAACCCCTGCACCTCCTACACACTGAAGGGTTTCTGAGATATCTTTAGAGCTGGAGATGTGAATTAGGCATTGCATCTGTTTTCCCTGAAATAACCATGTCCAGGCCTGTATGATCTAGCTCCAATAAATTGCCGATCATTCGAAAGCTCTGTACACGATAATTGCACCTATGTGGAACGGTAATATTGATCTTGTAAACAGTATTACCCCCAAACAACAAATCTGAAGAAGCTGACCATATACGGGCGGTCCTCGGTTATCCGCCGGAATCCGTCCCGCAAACCGCCGTCGGATAGCAGAACGTCGGATGTTAATCTGTGGCAGCGAGTGTCGGATAACCCTTTCCGACGACGGACAATGCGTTCAGCGGAATGCATTATCCGGCGTCGGATAAGCCGTTCGAAGGATAACGCACCGTCATATAGCGAAGACGCCCTGCAACGAGGACGGGGTATTCAAAGCATCAGTCCACACTGACGGATTTATCGTCATTTGTTTTTCTCGTTTCTTTGGACTTATTCAATCTGCTGGACTTCCTGAGCTGCAAACAAAGAGCCATTTGAAAGTAAAGTAGAAATCCCCGAAGTTAAAAGGTTTAAACTAATATGAAAAATGTGAACTTTTGTTTTGATGGTAAATAAATGTTTTGAAGGTTTTAGAACCGTTAACCACCTGTTTTGGGGATAAGACGGTTTGGCAATTTAGAATGGTTTATTTGTTGGTACTTTGCAAAGCAACCCTAATGTGAACATTAGCAAAACCGGTAATAACTGAGATACGTGGGAATTCAGTAACACTGGAATTTCAAGTGGAGTGAAATAAACACATTTGGCAGGTTGGGTTAGAATAGGCCGGTGAGGTGAATCATATAGGAGAGTTCACTAATAAGATGCAGTGGGAGTTTGGGAAGGAAGGACTTGTCTGGAATCAACACCCTGATAGTCATCCCTGCATCAGCACACGCTGCAGCTGGGCGTGAAGGTGACCTACTGTACATTAGAGCCTTCACTAACAAGACAGGGAGGAGATTCTAAGAGCATATAGTATGTGAACAGGCATGCACAGACTTGGTAAAGGCAAGGGCAGAGAAAGACTTCCCCGTGTAATGTCTGAGTACTGAAGATCAGACGGATGTTGTAATGCACACACAGTACACGCGTGTTATTGCAGTATTTTAGGGGGAACACGGAATATAATTTGGCAGCTCACATTACAAGTGTGTCTACAGATTTGACATGAAGTCGATTTCATGCATTTAACTGAGGAGTGGCCAGCTCCAGTCCTCAAGGGTCACCAGCAGGTCAGGTTTTCAGGATATCCCTGCTTCAGCACAGGTGGCTCAATCATTGAGCCAGCTGTGGCGAAGCCATGACTAATTGAGCCACCTGTGCTGGGGCGGGGACTGATTGAGTCTCCTGTGCTGGGGCGGGGACTGATTGAGTCTCTTGTGCTGGGGCGGGGACTGATTGAGTCACCTGTGCTGAAGAAGGGATATCCTTAAAACCTGACCTATTGGTGGCCATTTGAGGACTGGAGTTGGCCACTCCTGATTTAACCCCTTCTCTGCATTTACATCATCACCAAAAGTTTACTCCAGGAACATATCACTTCTCTTAGCTGTTTTGGTCCCACATATGACATTTGAATGACAATTCCATCCTATCTTCATTAATGACAAAAATGAGTGTGTGGCAGTAATAATAATGGGATCAACTGGCAATTAGTTTATATGGTTTAAATGTCATTAGAATGGTCACCAGAGGATATACTGTAGTAAAGATTCAGGGGTCTTCATTAAGACAATTGTTGCTTAACGCACTGCACTATTTTGTTCATGGTTGTTGTTGATGTAAGAAGTTAAAACGGGTATGCCTATCCTGAAAGGCTCCAGAATAATTCCCAAATTTTTGTTAAGAAATCTATAAATCAGTAAAATATTTGGGCAAAGGCGGTTATTTCGCCGCTTGGAACATAGTGCATAATATTGAGAATCTTGTCAGAACGCAACCATTTTCTCCCTGTTGTGCAACATTCACCAAAAAATTTTTTAAAAAAATGTTACATATTTTTCAGATTTTTTTTGCCACCCATAAATAAATGTGAAAAATTTGCCAAATGTGTGATGTTGCCCTCAGTTTTACGCTTTATTAAGAAGCGTGTCCAGTATGTCAGATTTCTTATATTAGCAGCAAATTGTTACGTTTGAGAGTAGTGACACATAGCAGATACTGGCGGACTATTGCAGTGGGAGCTGATGCAATAACTTTGGAGGACCTGGATACACCTAGGGGAAGTTCCAAGTCTTTTCTTGAAGCATGGAAACGGGCCAGAAGAAAGGGTGTTTACCCCAAAATGTTGACCCCCTGTTAACTTGTTTTTTCTGTTTCCTCCCTGGGTTTTGGTTTCCTTTTGCTCCTCTTCATTAATTGCTTTATACCTTGGATATGATTTAGTATTTACATACCATGTAAAATCAACCCCCTCTCCTAACGCGTTACTAACCTGACTGTTGTAGGCTAGGCCCCACCCTGAACTGCTATGTGGACCCAGACGTCACGCAGGGGTATTTAAGGAGGAGGGACTATTCTAGAATGTGAGGTTCCAGGAGGACATGAGGAGAGGAGAGGAGCCTCGGGTGAGTATTGTATTGTATGTCTTTATTTATATAGCGCCATTTATGTACATAGCGCTTCACAGCAGTAATACACATGGTAATCAAATAAATAACAGATAATATAAATAACAGATCATGGGAATAAGTGCTTTAGACATAAAAGTAAAATTAAGGAAGAGGAGTCCCTGCCCCGAGGAGCTTACAGTCTAATTGGTAGGTAGGGAGAACGTACAGAGACAGTAGGAGGGAGTTCTGGTAAGTGCGTCTGCAGGGGGCCAAGCTTTACGTGTCATGTGTCTAGTAATATCCACAGTGCTATTCATATGCTTCTTTAAGCAAGTGTGTCTTAAGGTGGGTCTTAAAGGTGGATAGAGAGGGTGCTAGTCGGGTACTGAGGGGAAGGGCATTCCAGAGGTGTGGGGCAGTCAGTGAAAAAGGTTTAAGGCGGGAGAGGGCTTTAGATACAAAGGGGGTAGAAAGAAGACATCCTTGAGAAGAACGCAAGAGTCGGGATGGTGCATAGCGAGAAATTAGGGCTGAGATGTAAGGAGGGGCAGAAGAATGTAAAGCTTTAAAAGTGAGGAGAAGAATGGAGTGTGAGATGCGGGATTTGATTGGAAGCCAGGGGAGGGATTTCAGGAGGGGAGATGCTGAGACAGATCTAGGAAAGAGTAGAGTGATTCTGGCAGCAGTGTTTAGGATAGATTGTAGGGGAGACAGGTGAGAGGCAGGAAGGCCGGAGAGTAGGTAAGTAATGTTTATAAAGTACACTGGCGACACACTTTATTCGAGCTCGGCTAGTCCCACGAATTCGGGTATACCCGGGTGTATTGAGGTTTGTGACTGTTTTCTGCCCGAGTGCATTGAGGTATTTTCCAGGCAGGGATTGAAGCATTTTATTCCCGCTGGTTGCAATACTGCACAGTATATATATATATACTGCATTACAATTCATGAATTTATGCCATCTGGTAGACACGCGAAGCATTGCAGCCTATTAAATCCTAATCATTATCATTTAACAGATCAGCCGCCCATCAGCCAGGCATGAACCCAGGCTGGGAAGGCAAACGCAACGGGGCTTGTCAGAGGTGAGGAGCGGCGCATTCCAGGTATCTGCCAGGTACATACTGGGTATTTGCTCGAATAAAGTGTGTCGGTGCAGTAATAGTATAGACCAGGCCCCCCTGTTTATTATGTTGCAGATACAGAATAGACAGTACCCGTTAAGTTAGGATCTCCTAAAGACGGAATGGACTCCTGAATATGTAATAAAAAGGAATATGGCACGCCATAGAGGGCCTCAGGAAAGAGGGCTCCCGGTGCCGTCTGTCCAGCTCTAACCACGGATCCGCGCTAATATTCCTCAGCAGTCTGAGTGGAAGTAGCCATTCCCAATTAGGCACCAGGAAGCCGGTTAAGTAATAAAGGTACGTCAGGACTTTATTACGATGACAGTGAGGGAGAGTCACAGACTTTATTGTAATGACAGTGGTGGAGAATCACAGACTTTATTACAATGACAGTGATAGAGAATCACAGACTTTATTACAATGACAGTAATGGAGAATCACAGACTTTATTACAATGACAGTGATGGAGAATCACAGACTTTATTATAATGACAGTGATGGAGAGTCACAGACTTTATTACAGTGACAGTGATAGAGAATCACATACTTTATTATAATGACAGTGATGGAGAGTCACAGACTTTATTACAGTGACAGTGATAGAGAATCACAGACTTTATTACAATGACAGTAATGGAGAATCACAGACTTTATTACGATGACAGTGATGGAGAATCACAGACTTTATTACAGTGACAGTGATGGAGAATCACAGACTTTATTACAATGACAGTGATGGAGAATCACAGACTTTATTATAATGACAGTGATGGAGAATTACAGACTTTATTATAATGACAGTGATGGAGAGTCACAGACTTTATTATAATGACAGTGATGGAGAATCAGACTTTATTACAAAGACAGTGATGGAGAATCACAGACTTTATTATAATGACAGTGATGGAGAGTCACAGACTTTATTACAGTGACAGTGATAGAGAATCACAGACTTTATTACAATGACAGTAATGGAGAATCACAGACTTTATTACAATGACAGTAATGGAGAATCACAGACTTTATTATAATGACAGTGATGGAGAATCAGACTTTATTACAATGACAGTGATGGAGAATCACAGACTTTATTATAATGACAGTGATGGAGAGTCACAGACTTTATTACAGTGACAGTGATAGAGAATCACAGACTTTATTACAATGACAGTAATGGAGAATCACAGACTTTATTACAATGACAGTAATGGAGAATCACAGACTTTATTATAATGACAGTGATGGAGAGTCACAGACTTTATTACGATGACAGTGATGGAGAGTCACAGACTTTATTACAACGACAGTGATGGAGAATCACAGACTTTATTACAACGACAGTAATGGAGAATCACAGACTTTATTACAATGACAGTAATGGAGAATCACAGACTTTATTGCAATGACAGTGATGGAGAATCACAGACTTTATTATAATGACAGTGATGGAGAATCACAGACTTTATTATAATGACAGTGATGGAGAATCACAGACTTTATTATAATGACAGTGAGGGAGAGTCAAAGACTTTATTACGATGACAGTGATGGAGAATCACAGACTTTATTACAATGACAGTGAGGGAGAATCAGACTTTATTACAATGACAGTGAGGGAGAGTCACAGAATTTATTACAATGACAGTGAGGGAGAGTCACAGACTTTATTACAATGACAGTGATGGAGAATCACAGACTTTATTACGATGACAGTGATGGAGAATCACAGACTTTATTACAATGACAGTGAGGGAGAATCACAGACTTTATTACAATGACAGTGAGGGAGAATCACAGACTTTATTACAGTGACAGTGATGGAGAATCACAGACTTTATTACAGTGACAGTGATGGAGAATCACAGACTTTATTACAATGACAGTGAGGGAGAATCACAGACTTTATTACAATGACAGTGAGGGAGAATCACAGACTTTATTACAGTGACAGTGATAGAGAATCACATACTTTATTATAATGACAGTGATGGAGAGTCACAGACTTTATTACAGTGACAGTGATAGAGAATCACAGACTTTATTACAATGACAGTAATGGAGAATCACAGACTTTATTACGATGACAGTGATGGAGAATCACAGACTTTATTACAGTGACAGTGATGGAGAATCACAGACTTTATTACAATGACAGTAATGGAGAATCACAGACTTTATTACGATGACAGTGATGGAGAATCACAGACTTTATTACAGTGACAGTGATGGAGAATCACAGACTTTATTACAAAGACAGTGATGGAGAATCACAGACTTTATTATAATGACAGTGATGGAGAATTACAGACTTTATTATAATGACAGTGATGGAGAGTCACAGACTTTATTATAATGACAGTGATGGAGAATCAGACTTTATTACAATGACAGTGATGGAGAATCACAGACTTTATTATAATGACAGTGATGGAGAGTCACAGACTTTATTACAGTGACAGTGATAGAGAATCACAGACTTTATTACAATGACAGTAATGGAGAATCACAGACTTTATTACGATGACAGTGATGGAGAATCACAGACTTTATTACAGTGACAGTGATGGAGAATCACAGACTTTATTACAATGACAGTGATGGAGAATCACAGACTTTATTATAATGACAGTGATGGAGAATTACAGACTTTATTATAATGACAGTGATGGAGAGTCACAGACTTTATTATAATGACAGTGATGGAGAATCAGACTTTATTACAATGACAGTGATGGAGAATCACAGACTTTATTATAATGACAGTGATGGAGAGTCACAGACTTTATTACAGTGACAGTGATAGAGAATCACAGACTTTATTACAATGACAGTAATGGAGAATCACAGACTTTATTACAATGACAGTAATGGAGAATCACAGACTTTATTATAATGACAGTGATGGAGAATCAGACTTTATTACAATGACAGTGATGGAGAATCACAGACTTTATTATAATGACAGTGATGGAGAGTCACAGACTTTATTACAGTGACAGTGATAGAGAATCACAGACTTTATTACAATGACAGTAATGGAGAATCACAGACTTTATTACAATGACAGTAATGGAGAATCACAGACTTTATTATAATGACAGTGATGGAGAGTCACAGACTTTATTACGATGACAGTGATGGAGAGTCACAGACTTTATTACAACGACAGTGATGGAGAATCACAGACTTTATTACAACGACAGTAATGGAGAATCACAGACTTTATTACAATGACATTAATGGAGAATCACATACTTTATTACAATGACAGTGATGGAGAATCACAGACTTTATTACAGTGACAGTGATGGAGAATCACAGACTTTATTACAACGACAGTGATGGAGAATCACAGACTTTATTACAACGACAGTAATGGAGAATCACAGACTTTATTACAATGACAGTAATGGAGAATCACAGACTTTATTGCAATGACAGTGATGGAGAATCACAGACTTTATTATAATGACAGTGATGGAGAATCACAGACTTTATTATAATGACAGTGATGGAGAATCACAGACTTTATTATAATGACAGTGAGGGAGAGTCAAAGACTTTATTACGATGACAGTGATGGAGAATCACAGACTTTATTACAATGACAGTGAGGGAGAATCAGACTTTATTACAATGACAGTGAGGGAGAGTCACAGAATTTATTACAATGACAGTGAGGGAGAGTCACAGACTTTATTACAATGACAGTGATGGAGAATCACAGACTTTATTACGATGACAGTGATGGAGAATCACAGACTTTATTACAATGACAGTGAGGGAGAATCACAGACTTTATTACAATGACAGTGAGGGAGAATCACAGACTTTATTACAGTGACAGTGATGGAGAATCACAGACTTTATTACAGTGACAGTGATGGAGAATCACAGACTTTATTACAATGACAGTGAGGGAGAATCACAGACTTTATTACAATGACAGTAATGGAGAATCACAGACTTTATTACAGTGACAGTGATGGAGAATCACAGACTTTATTACAACGACAGTGATGGAGAATCACAGACTTTATTACAACGACAGTAATGGAGAATCACAGACTTTATTACAATGACAGTAATGGAGAATCACAGACTTTATTACAGTGACAGTGATGGAGAATCACAGACTTTATTACAATGACAGTGATGGAGAATCACAGACTTTATTATAATGACAGTGATGGAGAGTCACAGACTTTATTACAGTGACAGTGATAGAGAATCACAGACTTTATTACAATGACAGTAATGGAGAATCACAGACTTTATTACAATGACAGTAATGGAGAATCACAGACTTTATTACAATGACAGTGAGGGAGAATCACAGACTTTATTATAATGACAGTGATGGAGAGTCACAGACTTTATTACGATGACAGTGATGGAGAGTCACAGACTTTATTACAACGACAGTGATGGAGAATCACAGACTTTATTACAACGACAGTAATGGAGAATCACAGACTTTATTACAATGACAGTAATGGAGAATCACAGACTTTATTACAATGACAGTGATGGAGAATCACAGACTTTATTATAATGACAGTGATGGAGAGTCACAGACTTTATTACAGTGACAGTGATAGAGAATCACAGATTTTATTACAATGACAGTGATGGAGAATCACAGACTTTATTGCAATGACAGTGATGGAGAATCACAGACTTTATTGCAATGACAGTGATGGAGAATCACAGACTTTATTATAATGACAGTGATGGAGAATCACAGACTTTATTATAATGACAGTGATGGAGAATCACAGACTTTATTATAATGACAGTGAGGGAGAGTCAAAGACTTTATTACGATGACAGTGATGGAGAATCACAGACTTTATTACAATGACAGTGAGGGAGAATCAGACTTTATTACAATGACAGTGAGGGAGAGTCACAGAATTTATTACAATGACAGTGAGGGAGAGTCACAGACTTTATTACAATAACAGTGATGGAGAATCACAGACTTTATTACGATGACAGTGATGGAGAATCACAGACTTTATTACAATGACAGTGAGGGAGAATCACAGACTTTATTACAATGACAGTGAGGGAGAATCACAGACTTTATTACAGTGACAGTGATGGAGAGTCACAGACTTTATTACGATGACAGTAATTTAGAATCACAGACTTTATTACAGTGACAGTGATGGAGAATCACAGACTTTATTACGATGACAGTGATGGAGAGTCACAGATTTTATTACGATGACAGTGATGGAGAGTCAAAGACTTGATTAAGATGACAGTGATGGAGAATCACAGACTTTATTACAGTGACAGTGATGGAGAATCACAGACTTTATTACAATGACAGTGATGGAGAGTCACAGACTGTATTACGATGACAGTGATGGAGGAGTCACAGACTTTATTACAATGACAGTGATGGAGAATCACAGACTTTATTATAATGACAGTGAGGGAGAGTCACAGATTTTATTACAATGACAGTGATGGAGAGTCAAAGACTTGATTAAGATGACAGTGATGGAGAATCACAGACTTTATTATAATGACAGTGATGGAGAATCACAGACTTTATTACAATAACAGTAATGGAGAGTCACAGACTTTATTACAGTGACAGTGATGGAGAATCACAGACTTTATTACAATAACAGTAATGGAGAGTCACAGACTTTATTACAGTGACAGTGATGGAGAATCACAGAATTTATTATAATGACAGTGAGGGAGAATCACAGACTTTATTATAATGACAGTGATGGAGAATCACAGACTTTATTACAATGACAGTGAGGGAGAGTCACAGACTTTATTACAATGACAGTGATGGAGAATCACAGACTTTATTACAATGACAGTGATGGAGAATCACAGACTTTATTACAATGACAGTGATGGAGAATCACAGACTTTATTACGATGACAGTGATGGAGAATCACAGACTTTATTACAATGACAGTGATGGAGAGTCACAGACTTTATTACGATGACAGTGATGGAGAATCACAGACTTTATTACAATGACAGTAATGGAGAATCACAGACTTTATTACAGTGACAGTGATGGAGAATCACAGACTTTATTACAATGACAGTGATGGAGAATCACAGACTTTATTATAATGACAGTGATGGAGAGTCACAGACTTTATTACAGTGACAGTGATAGAGAATCACAGACTTTATTACAATGACAGTAATGGAGAATCACAGACATTATTACAATGACAGTAATGGAGAATCACAGACTTTATTACAATGACAGTGAGGGAGAATCACAGACTTTATTATAATGACAGTGATGGAGAGTCACAGACTTTATTACGATGACAGTGATGGAGAGTCACAGACTTTATTACAACGACAGTGATGGAGAATCACAGACTTTATTACAACGACAGTAATGGAGAATCACAGACTTTATTACAATGACAGTAATGGAGAATCACAGACTTTATTACAATGACAGTGATGGAGAATCACAGACTTTATTATAATGACAGTGATGGAGAGTCACAGACTTTATTACAGTGACAGTGATAGAGAATCACAGACTTTATTACAATGACAGTGATGGAGAATCACAGACTTTATTGCAATGACAGTGATGGAGAATCACAGACTTTATTGCAATGACAGTGATGGAGAATCACAGACTTTATTATAATGACAGTGATGGAGAATCACAGACTTTATTATAATGACAGTGATGGAGAATCACAGACTTTATTATAATGACAGTGAGGGAGAGTCAAAGACTTTATTACGATGACAGTGATGGAGAATCACAGACTTTATTACAATGACAGTGAGGGAGAATCAGACTTTATTACAATGACAGTGAGGGAGAGTCACAGAATTTATTACAATGACAGTGAGGGAGAGTCACAGACTTTATTACAATGACAGTGATGGAGAATCACAGACTTTATTACGATGACAGTGATGGAGAATCACAGACTTTATTACAATGACAGTGAGGGAGAATCACAGACTTTATTAAATGACAGTGAGGGAGAATCACAGACTTTATTACAGTGACAGTGATGGAGAGTCACAGACTTTATTACGATGACAGTGATGGAGAATCACAGACATTATTACAGTGACAGTGATGGAGAATCACAGACTTTATTACGATGACAGTGATGGAGAGTCACAGATTTTATTATGATAACAGTGATGGAGAGTCAAAGACTTGATTAAGATGACAGTGATGGAGAATCACAGACTTTATTACAGTGACAGTGATGGAGAATCACAGACTTTATTACAATGACAGTGATGGAGAGTCAAAGACTTGATTAAGATGACAGTGATGGAGAGTCACAGACTTTATTACAATGACAGTAATGGAGAGTCACAGACTTTATTACAGTGACAGTGATGGAGAATCACAGACTTTATTACAATAACAGTAATGGAGAGTCACAGACTTTATTACAGTGACAGTGATGGAGAATCACAGACTTTATTATAATGACAGTGAGGGAGAATCACAGACTTTATTATAATGACAGTGATGGAGAATCACAGACTTTATTACAATGACAGTGAGGGAGAGTCACAGACTTTATTACAATGACAGTGATGGAGAATCACAGACTTTATTACAATGACAGTGATGGAGAATCACAGACTTTATTACAATGACAGTGATGGAGAATCACAGACTTTATTACAATGACAGTGAGGGAGAGTCACAGACTTTATTACAATGACAGTGATGGAGAATCACAGACTTTATTACAATGACAGTGATGGAGAATCACAGACTTTATTACAATGACAGTGATGGAGAATCACAGACTTTATTACGATGACAGTGATGGAGAATCACAGACTTTATTACAATGACAGTGATGGAGAGTCACAGACTTTATTACGATGACAGTGATGGAGAATCACAGACTTTATTACAATGACAGTGAGGGAGAGTCACAGACTTTATTACAATGACAGTGAGGGAGAATCACAGACTTTATTACAGTGACAGTGATGGAGAATCACAGACTTTATTGCAATGACAGTGATGGAGAATCACAGACTTTATTATAATGACAGTGAGGGAGAGTCACAGACTTTATTATAATGACAGTGATGGAGAATCACAGACTTTATTACGATAACAGTGATGGAGAGTCAGACTTTATTACAATGACAGTGATGGAGAATCACAGACTTTATTACAATGACAGTGAGGGAGAGTCACAGACTTTATTACAATGACAGTGATGGAGAATCACAGACTTTATTACAGTGACAGTGATGGAGAATCACAGACTTAATTATAATGACAGTGAGGGAGAATCACAGACTTTATTACAATGACAGTGATGGAGAGTCACAGACTTTATTACAATGACAGTGATGGAGAATCACAGACTTTATTACAGTGACAGTGATGGAGAATCACAGAATTTATTAGAATGACAGTGATGGAGAGTCAGACTTTATTACAATGACAGTGATGTAGTGTCACAGACTTTATTACAATGACAGTTATGGAGTGTCACAGACTTTATTACAATGACAGTGATGGAGAATCAAAGACTTATTACAATGACAGTGATGGAGAATCACAGACTTTATTACGATGACAGTGATGGAGAGTCACAGACTTTATTTCGATGACAGTGATGGAGAATCACAGACTTTATTACAGTGACAGTGATGGAGAGTCACAGACTTTATTACAATGACAGTGATGGAGAATCACAGACTTTATTACGATGACAGTGAGGGAGAGTCACAGACTTTATTACGATGACAGTGAGGGAGAGTCACAGACTTTATTACGATGACAGTGAGGGAGAGTCACAGACTTTATTACGATGACAGTGAGGGAGAGTCACAGACTTTATTATAATGACAGTGAGGGAGAGTCACAGACTTTATTACGATGACAGTGATGGAGAATCACAGACTTTATTACGATGACAGTACGATGACAGTGATGAGAATCACAGACTTTATTACAGTGACAGTGATGGAGATTCACAGACTTTATTACAGTGACAGTGATGGAGTGTCACAGACTTTATTACAATGACAGTGATGGAGAATCACAGACTTTATTACAATGACAGTGATGGAGGATCACAGACTTTATTACAATGACAGTGATGGAGAATCACAGACTTTATTACGATGACAGTGATGGAGAGTCACAGACTTAATTACAATGACAGTGAGGGAGAGTCACAGACTTTATTACAATGACAGTGATGGAGAGTCACAGACTTTATTACGATGACAGTGATGGAGAGTCACAGACTTTATTACGATGACAGTGATGGAGAGTCACAGACTTTATTACAATGACAGTGATGGAGAGTCACAGACTTTATTACAATGACAGTGATGGAGAATCACAGACTTTATTACAGTGACAGTGATGAAGTGTCACAGACTTTATTACGATGACAGTGATGGAGAATCACAGACTTTATTACAATGACAGTGATGGAGAATCACAGACTATATTACGATGACAGTGATGGAGAATCACAGACTTTATTACAATGACAGTGATGGAGAATCACAGACTATATTACGATGACAGTGATGGAGAATCACAGACTATATTACGATGACAGTGATGGAGAGTCACAGACTTTATTACAGTGACAGTGATTGAGATTCACAGACTTTATTACAGTGACAGTGATGGAGAGTCATAGACTTTATTACAATGACAGTGATGGAGAATCACAGATTTTATTACGATGACAGTGATGGAGAATCACAGACTTTATTACAGTTACAGTGATGGAGAATCACAGACTTTATTACAATGACAGTGATGGAGAATCACAGACTTTATTACAATGACAGTGATGGAGAGTCACAGACTTTATTACAATGACAGTGATGGAGAATCACAGACTTTATTACAGTGACAGTGATGGAGAATCACAGACTTTATTATAATGACAGTGAGGGAGAATCACAGACTTTATTACAATGACAGTGATGGAGAGTCACAGACTTTATTACAATGACAGTGATGGAGAATCACAGACTTTTTTTTACAGTGACAGTGATGGAGAGTCACAGAATTTATTAGAATGACAGTGATGGAGAGTCAGACTTTATTACAATGACAGTGATGTAGTGTCACAGACTTTATTACAATGACAGTGAGGGAGTGTCACAGACTTTATTACAATGACAGTGATGGAGAATCAAAGACTTATTACAATGACAGTGATGGAGAATCACAGACTTTATTACGATGACAGTGATGGAGAGTCACAGACTTTATTTCGATGACAGTGATGGAGAATCACAGACTTTATTACGATGACAGTGAGGGAGAGTGACAGACTTTATTACGATGACAGTGAGGGAGAGTCACAGACTTTATTACGATGACAGTGAGGGAGAGTCACAGACTTTATTACGATGACAGTGAGGGAGAGTCACAGACTTTATTTCGATGACAGTGAGGGAGAGTCACAGACTTTATTACGATGACAGTGATGGAGAATCACAGACTTTATTACGATGACAGTACGATGACAGTAATGGAGAATCACAGACTTTATTACAGTGACAGTGATGGAGATTCACAGACTTTATTACAGTGACAGTGATGGAGAGTCACAGACTTTATTACAATGACAGTGATGGAGAATCACAGACTTTATTACAATGACAGTGATGGAGAATCACAGACTTTATTACAATGACAGTGATGGAGAATCACAGACTTTATTACGATGACAGTGATGGAGAGTCACAGACTTTATTACAATGACAGTGAGGGAGAGTCACAGACTTTATTACAATGACAGTGAGGGAGAGTCACAGACTTTATTACAATGACAGTGATGGAGAGTCACAGACTTTATTACGATGACAGTGATGGAGAATCACAGACTTTATTACAGTGACAGTGATGGAGAATCACAGACTTTATTACAATGACAGTGAGGGAGAGTCACAGACTTTATTACGATGACAGTGATGGAGCGTCACAGACTTTATTATAATGACAGTGAGGGAGAGTCACAGACTTTATTACAATGACAGTGATGGAGAATCAAAGACTATATTACAGTGACAGTGATGGAAAATCACAGACTTTATTGCAATGACAGTGATGGAGAATCACAAACTTTATTATAATGACAGTGAGGGAGAGTCACAGACTTTATTATAATGACAGTGATGGAGAATCACAGACTTTATTACGATGACAGTGATGGAGAGCCAGACTTTATTACAATGACAGTGAGGGAGAGTCACAGACTTTATTACGATGACAGTGATGGAGAATCACAGACTTTATTACAGTGACAGTGATGGAGAGTCACAGACTTTATTATAATGACAGTGAGGGAGAATCACAGACTTTATTACAGTGACAGTGATGGAGAATCACAGACTTTATTACAGTGACAGTGATGGAGAGTCACAGACTTTATTATAATGACAGTGAGTGAGAATCACAGACTTTATTACAGTGACAGTGATGGAGAATCACAGACTTTATTATAATGACAGTGATGGAGAGTCACAGACTTTATTATAATCACAGTGAGGGAGAATCATAGACTTTATTACAATGACAGTGAGGAAGAATCACAGACTTTATTACAATGACAGTGAGGGAGAATCACAGACTTTATTGCAATGACAGTGATGGAGAATCACAGACTTTATTACAATGACAGTGAGGGAGAGTCACAGACTTTATTACAATGACAGTAATGGAGAATCATAGACTTTATTACGATGATAGTGATGGAGAATCATAGACTTTATTACGATGATAGTGATGGAGAGTCAGACTTTTTTTTACGATGGGCTGGATCCACAAAGCTGGGTTAAATCAGGGTTTATAATGGGATGCTACTAATAATGGGAACAGACTTTATGTTCCCTCAGGTTATCCTCAAAATTAAATGATATGCAAACACAATGCCTTTTCTACCCCTCATTACCAAAGACTTAACGTCATGTTATTGCCGCATAACATTGCGTTATCTTCCAATAACATGGGGTTAAATAGGGATTTGACTCATGTTGAGAAAGTAAAGAAAGTAGAAGGAAATAAATCCTACTGTACCTACAGTACAGTAACTGTAGTGTTCCATCCAGGGCACTGCATCCTATGCAGGGTCTGGATGTGAGTAATCGCAGGCTTAGGTATGATGTAACTGACGCAGCGTTAAGTCATTAACCTTTAGTGATTATGTGATGTTTTGATAAGGTCTCATTTGCATGTACATCATGAGTCGGGAGGCCCCTATGATGTACATTGTACATCCTGCATTCTCCCTCCCTCCAGTCTGTAGAGGCTTTAAATCAGCCTCTGCTGGCTGAATCAGCTTATCTACCCTACAAGGAAGGATGAGCTGTAATAACACAGATCCCTAGAAGTGATCTATGTTACTTGAACTGAAAATAAAATATAAATGGAGGGGTCCCTCTGTGTTCCCACCTGCACTCAGATCCACTCCCTCCCTGTGCTTGTGGGAGGGGTTGGCAGTCATTGGGGGTCCAGGAGGTGGGGGGAAGCGGTAGGAATTATCCACAAAACAATTAACCCTTAAAACACCCATTATATGCCCCCTGCCAGTTCCCTACCTTGTATACCGCAGCGGGGGTATCATTGGCTTCTAGTGCTGGTTGGATCGCTTGTGCTGCTCCTCACATTGCTCTGTATGTGTGCGGAGACTGCCTGCATGCTGCTGCCGCTCTGCTCAGCTCCTCCGTGTAACATTGTTATGTGATCAGATTGGAGCAGAGCGGCGACAGCATGCAGGCAGTCACACAGAGCAGTGTGAGGAGCGGCAGAAGAGATCCAGCCAGCAATGGAAGCCAACAGGGTGGCATATCAGGGGTAAATGGGTTTTTAGGGTTCCCCCCGAATCCCAATGACTACCGATCCCCCTCCTTATCCCCCCCATCCCTGCCAGTTTTCTACCTTTTATACCGCAGGGGATGGGGGAATATAAGGGGTTTAAAAATTATTTGAGGAACCCAGCTCTTCCCCCTGACCAACAATGATGGTCGACCACCTCCACCCCCCCCCCCCACCTCCCGCTCCCCTCGTCCATTCCTACAAGCTTCAGGGGAGAGAACAGAGATGAAGTGGTGAGGGCCAAGAGGAGGGACCCTCTGGAGGTAAGGGGAGAGAGAGACACATTAGGTTGGTGCCTTGGGCAAATCAACTTGATATTGTTGGTATGGAAATCCTTTTAGGAAGTGTGGGATATGACTCAACTTTTGATGTGCTGTATAGTTTGCTAGGTTATGCCACAACACTGACACGAAAATTACCATGTAACAATGTATTGTAAGAATGAGAATGTGTCACAGGGGTGACTTCGAGGGAGTCAGGTGGCTGGGACAAACTAACAGGTGGGTGGCGATAGTCTGGAACGAAGCAGAGGTTAGAGCTGGCGGCAGGCGGAGGAGGGTCAGTAATAGGCAGAGTCCAGGACTGATGGAAGGCAGAGAGCGGTTGCCCATAAACAGGAGGTCTCGGCTGATCGGCTGCGTGAGATGGCCACACCGAAATGTTCTAAACCGTTAGATTAGTATTAAAGTCTATGGTTAAATCCCTTAAATGCCATATGTATTGTATTGTATTGTATGTCTTTATTTATATAGCGCCATTGATGTACATAGCGCTTCACAGTAGTAATACATGTGGTAATCGAATAAATAACAGATAATATAAATAACAGATCATGGGAATAAGTGCTTTAGACATAAACATAACATTAAGGAAGAGGAGTCCCTGCCCCGAGGAGCTTACAATCTAATTGGTAGGTAGGGAGAACGTACAGAGACAGTAGGAGGGAGTTCTGGTAAGTGCGGCTGCAGGGGGCCAAGCTTTATGTATCATGTGTTCAGAATGTTCACAGTGCTATTCGTATGCTTCTTTAAGCAAGTGTGTCTTAAGCTGGGTCTTAAAGGTGGATAGAGAGGGTGCTAGTCGGGTACTGAGGGGAAGGGCATTCCAGAGGTGTGGGGCAGTCAGTGAAAAAGGTTTAAGGTGGGAGAGGGCTTTAGATAAAAAGGGGGTAGAAAGAAGACATCCTTGAGCAGAACGCAAGAGTCGGGATGGTGCATAGCGAGAAATTAGGGCTGAGATGTAAGGAGGGGCAGAAGAGTGTAAAACTTTAAAAGTGAGGAGAAGAATGGAGTGTGAGATGCGGGATTTGATTGGAAGCCAGGAGAGGGATTTCAGGAGGGGAGACGCTGAGACAGATCTAGGAAAGAGTAGAGTGATTCAGGCAGCAGCATTTAGGATAGATTGTAGGGGAGACAGGTGAGAGGCAGGAAGGCCGGACAGCAGGAGGTTACAGTAATCAAGACGGGAGAGAATGAGGGCCTGAGTCAGAGTTTTAGCAGTCTAGCAACAGAGGAAAGGGCGTATCTTTGTTATATTGCGGAGGAAAAAGCGACAAGTTTTAGAAATGTTTTGAATGTGAGGGGCGAATGTGAGAGAGGAGTCGAGTGTGACCCCTAGGCAGCGTGCTTGGGCTACTGGGTGAATGATCGTAGTTCCAACAGTAATGTGCCGTGTCCTCCACATATCTGCTGCACTGTACCTTTTTGTATTGTGTTTCCCTCTCCCATATGGTAATTAAGGTGTCTATTTTTCATACGATCGTTTACATTGACACGGCGACCTTGTTAAGGTGACGAAGATATCAGTACCTGCAATCTTTTACATGTGTTCTTTTTTCTTGGAGGACTTTATACATGCTGAATCCCCCTTTTTGGATACTTTCCTCATTTGTGGTGACTATCTGGAGACTCCACATGTAGGGGCTCTATCTAACAGTCTGTTTTTGAGCTCTATATCCAGTTCTACACCTTGGGGACATAGGAGAGCCTTGACTTGCTAGTGAGCCACGGCAGTGCAGGTTATACAGTAGATGCAGGCGCCATTGCCTGGTTTATTTCAACTAGACAATGTATTTCCTATTCATAGGAGGGTGCCTGTTCTATTGTATTATGCTACGACCATTACATTCTTTCCCCTTTAAGGCAGTGTGAGACTTTGCTACAAGATTAAGTGGTATTAAAACTCTCATACGCTGCCTATTACTCGACATGTTTATGTTCCCCTCTAAGGATTTATGTAGTTGATGCCTTCCTAGGCATTAAATATGTGTGCATCGTCTTTCCCTTGCAGATCTAGCTCTATGTGACGTGCACAGGTGGAACTCCTGACTCCTGGCCATGTTTATATCTCGAAGATTTCATTTTAAGTAACATATATATCCTCACTCTCCTATACACTCTCTCACCCATTATGTTTCTCCCCCCCTCCCTCCCTTAGGACGATTAAAGACTTTTTGTATTAATGCCACTTGGCAAATATACTCTGCTTTCTTTGATATGTTTCAGAAGTTTATAAATCATAGTGTATATTAAGGAAATGCATATTATATAGAGTTATGTATTTTGGGGGAAGAGCTTGAAAAAACCCATAGCTAAGAACTTGATTGACACCATTTCAGGTTTTGAAGAGATAACCATGCAATCAGACCCTCTCACTAAAGGTTAAAATGTTTAAATCTCATTGTTACAGCCTGTTCACCCAACACGACACCACCTCCCCTCCCTTACCCTTTATAATCGCCTGGGGTCCACTGTGCTCTCACTTGTACTATACTATTTACCTGCTCTTAACCCTCAATGTCCCTATCCAGGGCAGGTAAAAAAAAACCTGTACAGTTATACACACTCAGGTTCTCTTCTCCCTTTTTCTTTTTACACCTACTTACCTTAGATGTATTTCAGTTACCCATCCGATGTACAGAGTTCTGCAGCGGATGCAGGTTAAAGAGATGGCAATTTGGCTTCTTACTGCTATTAAAACATAGACACATTTTACCTTACCTACTAATTAAAGTTATCTCGCGTGATACAAAAGGATTAAACAGTCCTAGAAAGTATAAATTAGCTATGTCGGAATATAAAAAAAACTTGCTGGGGATATAGTTTTCTTACAAGAAACACATTTGAGTGTGTAGCCTCATGTCCAAAATTCCTTGACAAACAATTCATATATATATATATTTTTTTTTATCCCTCAAATTTTATTGGGTTTTGTACATTTTGAATACTTAACATTTTCCAACAAGACATTTTCTTGTCTACATCAAAACTAACCCCTCCCATCCATATTGACATAGTGATTATCACAACGTGGGGTTAACATAGAGACTGACGACTAACTCTACTGACAACACACAGGTAAAAGCATAAGGGGGGGGGGTGGCATGAAGGTACGTATACGCATGCTCTCCTCTGGCGTCTCATTAGCCCGATTTTTCTTGGTGCAGATGTACTAAGTTCCTCCTTTCCCATCATTCCACATCCTACGAATAGGGACTCTACCTGTCCTGTCTATTTTCAAATTGACCATGTCAAAGGAGAACGCATTTTATTGTATCAAAGCCATACGGTGGCCTCACTTAATCCCGGGATGTCCATTTGTTCCAACCATGGAGTCCAGACTTGTAGAAAATGTGCGCGTGCCATTAACTAAGCTCGTTAATTTTCCCCTCTGGCAAACACACCAAATTCTGTTTCTGATTTTGGGGATGGATGGAATTTCTGAATTTCCCACAAGTATTTTTAGAATCAGCACCAGTAAAGAATAAAGGTGCAGCAGCCTTAAAAAAAAACCTAGATAAGATGAAAGCTGATAATGTTGGGAGATACATGGCCATGAGCTAACGTTGACAAATATATATGCTAATAATGTTAATAGACTGCATCTTTTTAGAAAGTTATTTTAAACAATGGGGCGTTTTTTTCTAAAGGCTGCCTTATTCTTGGTGGCGATCTCAATACAACACTTAAATGACACTATAGACAAATCAAAACCCTCCCCTAACCCTTTCTAGAAAGAAAGCTGATATTAGATCTGTTGCTAATGGACTGTCGGAATCTCAATGGGTTGGCGTTTGGCGATAACGGAGCCCCCAGCCAAAAGACTACTTTTTTTCCAGCTCAACTATGCACTCGAATTGATTATATATTTGTTGATTTCCTAATCCCTACAGTTGTACAAGCTAAAATACATGAAATATCATGGTCTGATCCCGCTCCCATAGAGGTACTTTTTATTTTAATTTTTTTATATCTCATTATTTATATTTTCATAATGTTTTCCATTTTAACAGTATACATTTTTAACATCAACTATCTTTTGACATTCAATATTGTGACAGATGGAAATACCATAGAAACAAAAAGAAAAAGGAGGGGGAAGGAAGGCGGTTAGGGGGGGCATAGGGGGTAATTGGAAAATCGTAATTTTGCCCATTACTGTACTGTATGTGTTGAGGGGGGTTGTTGGGGGATGAGGAGGTAGGTATTAGGGTTGTTGTATTTTAATGTTTCTGAGGGTAGAGGGATTGGGTGAAAGGGGTAGTTGCCCCAAGGATGGGTGGTTAGGCCTCTCGGGTGGGCAGCAGGAGTGGTTAACCCCATCATTACCATAGTGGTTACCACCGCTGTGGTAGTGAAGGGGTTAACTCCTCCCACAACCTTCCCGGCGGCCTAACCACCCACTCTGGGGCAACCCCCCTTCATCCACCACCTGCACCCCCAACAAACTGGGTACTCCGGTTTAACCCCTTCATTGCCTTAGCGGCTAACAGCTAAGGTAATTAAGCTATTTTAATTTACATTTTAATAATAGTGTATGGGAGCAGGGGGTCTCCGGAGCAGAACCACATTGATTTCAGCCCCTGGGACCCCCTGCTTCAGAGTTACAGGCCCTGGTATGGGGTGTCATTATCCCACTGCAATGTTTAAATCTCCCGCGTCACTTGACCGGGAGATTTAAACGCACAAGAGATGCTGGCACCCCATACCAGGAGCCTGAAACTCAGGAAGCAGGGGGTCCCCGGACCTGAAATCAATGCGGCTATGCTAATACTAGTACACTATTATTAAAATGTAATTAAAAGTAGTGTGATCGCCTGTGAGAGCTGTGCAGGGAGATGCGACTCTCTGTGTGCAGGGAGATCGCCTGTGAGAGCTGTGCAGGGAGAGACGGCTCTCTTTGTGCAGGGAGATCGCCTGTGAGAGCTGTGCAGGGAGAGGCGGCTCTCTGTGTGCAGGGAGATCGCCTGTGAGAGCTGTGCAGGGAGAGGCGGCTCTCTGTGCAGGGAGATCGCCTGCGAGAGCTGTGCAGGAAGAGGCGGCTCTCTGTGTGCAGGGAGATCGCCTGTGAGAGCTGTGCAGGAAGAGGCGGCTCTCTGTGTGCAGGGAGAATGCCTGTGAGAGCTGTGCAGGAAGAGGCGGCTCTCTGTGTGCAGGGAGATCGCCTGTGAGAGCTGTGCAGGAAGAGGCGGCTCTCTGTGCAGCTCTCGCTATGCAGCTCTTACAGACTGCGGCCAGATCGCACGGGGGAGAACTTGGAGAGAGGCTGAGATACCATCGCTGCTACGCCGAGCGGTATTGGCATTTTCCTACCTCACGGTTTGAGACTGGTGGAAATGGTTTCAGATTCTTTCTGAATACCAGGATAACACAAATGACAAACCGTTTGATGGGGTCATGCCACACCGTTCGAGGTGGCAGCAAAGTTATCGAAGCTACTATAACAGGCCCCTAAGTGTGATCCTAACAATTATTAACCCTTTTAGGTGCGTTTTCCTTTCCCTTTCAACTGGGCAAAATTTGTGGATCCACTTGCCCCCTCTATTAGCTCCCGCACCACCATTTGTTTTATCATCACATTATGTATATATACCCTCACACCCCATATACTCCCTTTTTATGAGCAAATACATTTTTGTTCTTTTCACAGTATATGGATTTAAGTGCCATTCAATATGAATGGTCTACACTCTATGGGATATTGAGACCCCGGGATACTGCATTTCCCACCCAACTTCCAAGAGTGAAACCTATAAACGATTCTTTTTTGGCTGATTTTTTTCAATCAACCAGTTTTTGTAGCGATACTCATTATCTTCCCTTTATGCACCATGTGAATATTATCCATTATACATGTCTGCTGTGTTTGGTTGAGCGGCAGGTATATATCTTGTATATAGTGTACATTAGTAAAAGATTCCTCAAGATCATAAAGCCGTTTACCATGTTACCCATGCCTGGGCAAATTCTTTATTGTATCCAAGATATCTAAAGGTTTTTTTTCTAAAATATGTCAGTGCTGCTGTTATTAGCAGCAATTTATAGCAAATAAAGGCAAGATTTTATAAATCAGTTCTCAAGACAGCTGTTGGATTTACTTGTTACCACCAGGTACAGGTTTCTCAAGATCCCAGTCTAGTTTACCACCAGCATGATACATTTGCTTGAACGAAAGCAGGATTCATTAATAAAGGATGTATTAATAATTGTGTTAGTGGATAACCCATTACAGTGCATGAAAAATCATCCATTCCCAAGCCACATGCATGCACAGGATGTGACTTCCCAAGGAGTTTCTCAATGTGGTTTATTGTAGTGTATATGAAATGAGAATACCTTTGGGTGGCCACACACATACACACACACACACACATACACACATACACACACACATACACACATACACACACACATACACACACACACATACCACAGACTGAGCGGTAGCGGTGCAAAAACATAGTTTTCACAGTCTTCTCCCCTATCGGCCGGCTCCACGCTCACTGCCGTGTGTGCGGCGGCCCTAGCATAGAATGGCTGGCTAACAATAGCCAATTAGAGTGCCACGCGCGCATAGTGCAGCAAACGCGCCCACTATAATACGGGCCTTTCCCAACCAGAGCCCACAGTAGTGCAGGTTGCCCACCTCCTGGGAGGCCTCTGAAGCAGCAGTAGCCCCCCAGGTGGGGCCTGCAGGGCAAGAGGATGCATAAAATTGGTCTACGTCAGCCTTCAGCCTAGCAATCTCCTCCTGCAACATAAAGAAGTGACTACATATGGGACAGTACTGAACCTCCACAATGCCTCACAGAACAACACTGCCTTACATCCACTGTGCTGAACATCAAACTGTGTCAGCGTGTCAGCGTGTCAGCGTGTCAGCGTGTTACTCCTTCTGTCTTCCAACTCCTGCTTGTTACAATCCCAGATGGTATATAAATAAAGTTATGATTATTATTATTATTATTACTGTTATCCTTTTCTTGATCTAACTTTGTACAAGTGTAATACTCATATTTACTCCCTTCATTTTACACCCGCAGTAATTATACTGCAATCATTACCCAAACAATTAAATGTAGAGGACAATTAATAACTGAGAATTACAATTTTCCTAACGAAAAGAAAAACTATTTTTTTACTTGACACAAAATAGTGACTGGAAATAATGATTTGTTAAATCGGCACGTTGTTTTGAAAAACTATTGTCCAAATACTCAATTTACAGATTGTTGCAATAAAAGGCATTATTTCATACAAGGGTTAATTAAAATCACATCCTTTTTGCCAGTTATGTACAAACTTGAGCGTAACGTTGGTATCTGATGAGAGCGCCCGACGCTTTTCGTGACCATACGCGTAACTTCCTTAAAGGGGTTAATACAACTAAATGACATATATACAATTACATAGATAACATTACAAAAAGAAACTTAGTATTGAATAACATTATAATAGTAAAAACGCAAACCCACAACAATCACATGCTCATTTCTCAAAAGACAAAGCTAACATAATTAAAACCAGTCTACCATCTCCTTTATGAAACATACAGAAATACTCAAAGTAAATAAAAATACAAGTATACTGTATAATTCACCTTTGGCGGATATAGAATAAGCCCCTAAATATGGGTCTTCTCAGTGGGACTTCCGTTTTAAACGGTATATCCTCATTCTTCAACCTCGCATTTTAATCTGGTCTGTAACTGTTACGTCTATAATCATATATTATCTGTAACTGTTCATGAAAATGTCTTTAAACATGATGTAGAACCTCTGTTCATTTAATGTAACCATGTATTTGTCATCATAACCCTGTGCCCAGGACAGACTTGAAAACGAGAGGCAACTCTCAATGTATTAATTCCTGGTAACACATTTGATAAATAAATAAATAAAACCTGATTTCAAGGGGGTCGATTGAAACAAGTTATGTGAGCCAAAAGTATTGTACTATCCACAATACTCACGCGTACAAAGCTGAACTCAAATGAACTGCCTTTAATAACATAACAATGGAAAGGGGTGGGGTTGGGTGATGGCCACACTCTGTCCAACTGGTAACAGTTCTATTAACAAAGCTACTGCGATAGTTTTGTTTTTCTTTATACATTGTTTCCCACTATTCTTTCTGCTCATGTTCAACGTTTTTTTGCAGACTGCCACCTGTCTTCTGGGTTAACCTTTTGCCGGCTTGGTGAGGGCTGTCGGCAACACTTTGACTAAACATGCTCCATAATAGCGACAGCGACACACAATTAACATAGGTCACCAGTTATATTTCTGCGTTCATTAATAATTATGTGGTCAACATTTTGGTCCTTGCAGCGACCTCATCAGGGCAGATTAAAAAATGAATCATATCTTACATGCTTATACTAAACATATTATTGACAAAGGGGGGAGAGTTGGGACGTGTCCCGGGCACGGTGGATGTGGTGGGCCTGGCCGGTGCTGGAAGTTGGGCCCGAACTTCTGCGGCCTCTGGTTGCTGCCGTGGGGCCCTGGCTCTCCCCAGCAGCTGCCTGCCTCTTCCCATGCCAGGCTTCTTCCACCGGTGCGCACTGGAAGCTTGGTGTACCCAGAAGTCAGGCCCAGCTTCTGGCGCACACCGGCGTGGAGAGAGGCGGCAGAAGCTTGGGAGAACCGGGTCCAGGCAGCGGCAACCAGAGGTAAGTGGCAATTGATGTTGGAGGGGTGCTGATTGTATTTGGGGGGGTGGTGGTAATTGTATTTGGAAGGGGGGAGGTAATTGTATCTGGGGCAGTAGTAATAATTGTATCTGGGGGGTAGTAGTGGTAATTGTATCTGGGGGGTAGTGGTAATTGTATCTGGGTGGAGGTACTGGTATATTTGAGGGTGGAGGTAATTGTATCTGAGGGTAGTAGTAATTGTATCTGGGTGGTAGCAGTAGTAATTGTACTGGGGAGGTAGTGATTATTCTATCTGGGGGAGATAGTCATAATTGTATCTGGGGGGAGGTAGTAGTGGTGTTTGTATCTGGTGGGGGGGTATTTGCATCTGGGATGTGTGTAGTGGTGTTTGTATCTGCTGGGGGGGGGTATTTATATCTGGGGTGGGTGTTTGCATCTTGGATGTGTGTAGTGGCGTTTGTATCTGGGGGGAGGGTGTAGCGGGGTCTGTATTTGGAGGGTAGTGTTGTCAGTATTGGGGTGGGTGTGGACTGTGTGGTAGGGGGAATTGTATGAGTTTTAGCTGGAATTGTGTGTGGGGGGGGCCGGGGGAGGAGTGGGAAATGAGTGTGAGGAGGTGGGGGATTGAGGGAGCAGGATTGAGTGATAGCAGAGTGGGATGGAAGGAGGGTGAGCGTTTAAGAGGGGGGGAGAATAAGTTGGGGAGAGTGAGAGACGGATGGAGGAGAGAAATACAGGTGTTAATAGGGAGGGCTCGCAAGGCCGCTCACACGGGGACTGGAGGGTGGAACGCTAATCCGGGGCCAGAGGAGATCAGGTGGCCCTGATTATAGAGTATTCAGATCAGCAAGAAATGCCTTGTGTTACCTGGTATAGTGGGGTGCAGCTCCCCCAAAATCTTTAGACTGAACACAATGTGAGGCATTTTAGAGCCAATTCCAAATCTTATTTTAATACATTTTTGCTAGCTATTTTTTATTTTATTGGCATATTTATAGAAAGAGGTCAGAAGCCTGCAGTAGAGAGTCCACATCGCAAGGTTGTCAATCTCTTCTTATTATTCTCGCTAGATCTAGCCAGGGTCGCAAATGTGGGGCCCTGTGCGATATCCCGTGCAAGGTCCTCCGTCCCGTGGACTCACTGTTATTGGTCCTGCCCATGAAACATGTGGCCAGCGACTGATATTGGTGAATACCAAATAAAGTAATTATATCTACTTCCTCTCCTTAAAA
This sequence comes from Ascaphus truei, assembly GCF_040206685.1. Lineage (NCBI taxonomy): Eukaryota > Metazoa > Chordata > Amphibia > Anura > Ascaphidae > Ascaphus > Ascaphus truei. Next base: position 16,456,916 of record NC_134487.1, read on the forward strand.
CACACACACCGCTCTCTCCTCTTCCTCCTCCTCTCTCCCTCCCCAACACTTCCTCCTTCCCTTCTATCTCCCCCCACACATTCTTTCTCTCTCTTGCTCATCTCTCCTCCCTCCTCTTCCCTCTCTCTCCTCTTTTCTCTCCAGCTTCCCTTGCCTTCTCTCTTTCTCTCCAGATCCCCATCTCTTCAATCTCTCCATTTCTTCTCTCTTCCTTTTTCCTTCTCCCTCTTGCTCAAAAAACTGAACGCCCTCCCATGCAAGGGGGTGCTCTTGCGGATTTGGGCCAAATAGTTTTATCAAAGAAGCACAAGATGATGCAGTTAACTTGACTAATCTCTGAAGTCTACAAGTGAAGGGAACTCCCCATCTCCTAAATAGTTGCCTAAAAGGGGAGAGGAAACACTTATTTCAGTGACATGCTTTTTGCTTCCTTTAATTCCAGAGAAATAAACAAAAACATTTTTTCTTTAGCTGATGAATTTAAGGATAGTTTCTTTAAAGCAACAATACTACTTTCCACCTTTATTTTTTTCTTATTTGTGTATGTAAAGCACGTGACAATGTATCATTCTACTTTCTTACCTAAGCGAGCAATCGTTTGGTGCTCCTGCTATACATCTGTAAAAATCCTGATTGTGTGCCTAACATAATGGCCGCCTTTCAGTTCCAATCAATTCTTCAGTCAGTAACTCAGCAGCTACAGCAGCTACAATGTATCCTTATATTACTAAGGTAATATTGACTATTGTTACAGTTTACAGCTCAAACTGCTGGGAACATTGGCAACAAATTATCACAAACAGGAAAGTGTTGCACTGAACTTGCACTGCTGAAGACGTGCTAAAACCAGGATGCTCAGTATATTAAAACTCATTAAAATGGCATTAAATATACAGACCAAGTAATATCCTACATGTGTGTGTTTTTTTTAAAATAAATCAGTTCTGTACTATGAGAAAATACTTAAAAAAATTTCTGAATTACATTTTTAATGTATTATATTGTAACAAGCCTTTTTTTGTTTTTATAGCAGTAATTTACAAAGTCACATCCCTTTCCTCTTCTGAAACAGGCTCTGGCATGCCCCTTTTTGTGCCCTGCCCTCTCTCTAGCAGTGCACCAACTGTATCTAGTGACTGCCTGGTCACATGATCTTCCCCACAGAACTTTGCATCTTTGATCCTCTTCTGCTGCACTGACAGCCAGTTAGTGAACGCCCGAGCCGAATCTTCGCCGATCGATCACAGGAGAACGGATTTATCGGCAATTTAGCTAATTACTTAGCATTGTGTGAGTTGTATTGATGCACATATTAAATTGAAAAAAATTAAATGTAAAAAAAAAAAATGGCAGCTTGGACTCCTGCTTTAGTTTAATAAAAAAAAAACTGTCACTCTTATTTAATACAATAGAATGATGTAGGAGCGCTCACATCACGGTTAGGAAACTTCCGCGGGTGCATGGCTACACCCCGCAGGGGTAATCCGTGAAGAAAGTCCTCCTGTAACGGCGCTGCATAGGTGTTTTGCAAAAATATAAAAACTGTTCTTTGTAGACTGATCAACATTTCGGTCCAAATACAGACCTTTCTCTGACCGATCGTCAATCAGTCACCAAAGAAAAGTTTTATATTTTTGCAAAAGTCCTACAGTATTCAGGGCTGGCCTTCCGTGACAGAATAACCTTCTCCACTAGTATCTAATACTACAGAACTGATGTATTTAAAACATTTTTAAAAAAAACCTCATAAGATTTCACATGTTTTGCTGCTTTAAGTGTTAAAAGACATCGTTATTACCAATTCAACTCCAAGATGTTGTTTTCGTTAGCTCAGTGGAACTGCACCTTCAGAGCATAGCTTTCCACCACGTGGGTTGGTTCCCGTGTCCCACACGGAACACCGAGCTTTGGTTCGGAATCCACATGAGAATGGTTTAATATATCCAAGGACGGCAAATGTACAGTCACAGTTATGATAATCCCTCTGCTCCCAGAGGGGCCAGCAATGTATACAACTGAAACAGTTTATTATTGTCCGTTCTGGCAGCGAATCGCGTTTGCCAAAATGGTATTCATTTTGGAGTTATTTCGAAGGTCGCAAAATAAATTGGCTGCATAATCAAATAAACTCCAGAAAGTTTCAGTTCACAGGAACAAATCCTTGCTAGTACTGCATGTTTTTTTCGGCTTTTTTAGTAAGTAGACTAAACAAGCGAAGCTGGCTGTGAAAGATAAGCTTCGATGCTCCGAGGTTTTCTGCTATTTCATTCCTGAAGCCTAATAGTTGCTATTTAATTTAGACGATGGATTCTGCTTTTCCTTCAGTCTAGTACTTTGGTCGTCCTTGGCACACTTCGGATATCAAGTAATTCTACTTAATTGCCTAATATTTGCACAGCTCAACGTGAAAATCCATAGGCATTAAATAAATAATTGCTTGAGGGGCGGAAGAAATCTTGTTTTGCCAAATGATGCTGTATTGACTCATGCACTCACACCTTATTAGTTCTGTAGTGATGAGTTGTTAAGTAACCAAATATAGAGACATCATATGCCTGATTTCCTGTCTTCAGGCGCTGTGTATTACAGCCAAATTGAATCATCTGCTCCTCAAAAAACAAACGTAAACTGTTGTTATTTTCTCAAGAGCCAAATAGATAAGATGGTAACTCTTGTGACCTACAATGACTGTACTGTAGTTCCCCAAATAAAATGTACCTATGATTAAATGAAAGGCTGCAATAAGGCTGGGAGAGCAGAGGCCCTTGCTCTACAGATGGAACATGGACAACACAGGCGTAAGTCACTGTACTACAACAGCTGCTAGGGATTCTGGGAAGCCATTTGAGAAGCCTAGTGGTGAGTGACAATTTGGTTATGCTGGGTTATGACTGAGCTGGGGGCATTCGTGCTGGCCTAACAACACAAGCTCTTTAGTAGTGTTATCTTCTAAACAAATTGTCTGCACACTGGACACTCCTAATTTCTCTACTGTAGACTAACTAGGAAAGGTCAGTCTTTTTAATAACTGTCTGAAGACTCCGGTTGTATCTGTTTGTATGGTCTCTGTGAACCATGGTCTAATATTAAAAAGTGCATGTTTATTTTTAACTGTTATTTTAAAAGATGTCCTATCCCATAGAGTGTCTCAAGTTTTCCCCTGCTCACTCATGTTTACATTGCGCTTTTTTTTGTTTAAAAAAGTGCTCCGAAAACTAAAAGGAACATGGCTGCTAAATTCCGTACATTCCAGGTTTTTTCACCAGTCTTACCACAGTTTTTATGGAGACTTTGATTAATGACTGCCATATGATTTTAACAAAGTCCGTTACATATACTGAATTTTAGCACCCAGTCCCAAGAAACTATCATTTCAAAGAGAGTGGTTACTGAAGCTTTTCCATATACAACCATTCGTACAAAACCATCTACAGCAGAGGTTCTCAACTCCAGTTCTCAAGGACCACTAACTGTGCAGGTTGTCAGGATATCCTCTCATTAGCACAGGAGGCCCAATCATTTTGACTGAACCGGCTGTGCTCAAGCCGGGGTGTACTTAAAACCTGCACTCTAGTGATCCTTGAGGAGTCTAGAACATCTGCTCTAGACAACCCCAGTGACTGTTGTGTAGGGCAGTTTGATGGTCAGCTACAGGTATACAAAATGCATCTTGAGATCAGTTTTCCCACATGACCTGCGGCCGCGTCCATGCCTGATTGCGCGGGCGCAACTGAGCGCCGTGATGTCACGCGCGCTAGTAATTGCTGAGATCCGTGGCTTGCAGTGTTGCGCAAGGGGGGATGGGGCGTGCCGGGGGCGTGCCCGTGACGTTACTTGAGTGGTTTACCCTCATTGGCTGAACCACCAACGTGACCCACGACAAAGACAAAAAAGTTTGTCTCCGCACGCGACGCTCCTACCCACGCTCCCACGCGCGCGATCAGCATGGACAAGCCATTAAGAAAGTTGAGTCATATATTGCCTGGCAGGGTCATTTCTTCCGCTCATTGTCACCTTTTTGCTGTGATACACGTAGAGGTTAAAAGAAAAATCCGACTGACATGTTTGTTTTGCTTGAAGCTGGAACCTGGGGTAATACTCACATGGTCGTGTCTGTTCTTGATAATTTAATCCTCGCGTAGAGAATGGAAAATGTGTGTCAGCTTCTCCGCCACAGTTTTTAAAGGCGGGGCAGGTGGTTTTTTTGACAGATTAATTAAGCCAGTAATTGTTCTGGTTTGTTATGGCTGTCACACTAACCATGGCTAAACTTTTCATGCCCTACTAGAAAAAAAGACCAGCGCCAGGAACGGCACTGCCTTTAAATCATGCTCACAAGAGAAAGTGTTTGCTGCCTTAGCTATGGATGTATAGCAGGAAGTGTTTACATTTTAATGGCATGTCCCTTCCAATATGATTTAAGCTATGCATGCTGCTGCTTGACTGGAAACCAGTCTACACATTATAAATCATTGTCACGGGATCGACATTTGTGAGTTTTAGGGGTTCTGGACCAAAACGTGATTGTAATGGTACCGGAAGGAATTGATGTCTATAAGGCAGGGGTGGCCAACTCTGGTCAACTCTGAGCCACTGATTGAGCCACCTGTGCTGAAGCAGGGATATCCTGAAAACCTGACCTGTTGGTGTCCCTTGAGGACTGGAGTTAGCCACCCCTGCTATAAGGCCTCGCACGGCTGGGAATTCAAACCAAACACAACTGCTAAGCACAATGCCACGTTGCCCGAATTCTGCTGTACAGTAGCCTTCATCTTCCAACCTTCTTTATGATTCACATTTTCCCCCTTTACAGCTGAGATTTGTTCTCTGCATTCACCAAGCTTCGTCCTTGTTCAGGGGCACTCTTTTCATATAATGGATCGACCTAGTCGCCTCCTTCCTTAACCCTCACCCTGGCAATGAGGTCAGATAGGTTGTACACTTTCTGTTCAGTCTTGTGCTTGTATTATGAACTAATGATGTCACTGTGACCTGCAGGAAGTGAGGCTGCACAATTAACAGAGCGGTTTTTTTAGGTGAAGGGATTATTTGCTGAATGGAATACTAGATGCAGCCTTACCAGACCCCAGGCTACAGAGTTATGAAAGGGTTGCATTTATTTCTTTATTTTATGAAAGGAGTGCTGCCTTCATTCAGAGAATGCCGAGGGTGAACCGAACACAGGAGAGTGGGCCGTTTGCAAAGATTGGCTTCAGTTTGGCATACTGAAATAGAGAAAATAATGGGACGTGAACTGTTTAGTTAGAAAAAAATATACAAGTGACAGCAAATGTTTGCACACTTAGTGGAGATGTGTGAAATGTTCATGGAAGTTTGCGAACTAGAATGAATTTGGCATAAATTCTCCAAAATAATATTTTACCAGCATTAACCCTTTGAGTGTTGGGGGAGGGGCGCAGCAACAGAGGGTCATAGCACTTCTGGCCCGCTCCGATGATCTGATCGCTCCTTGTAACGATCACATGATCCCAGGGTCACTAATGACGCAAATACAACAGAACGTCAACGCCCTTAGAAACCGCCCAAAAAGCCCATCACAGGGCTGCCCCCTGGAGGGCCAGAGCCATTGATGGAGTATTATGTGCATCATCGGGAACGCAAGGGGTTAAAATTCAATGTGCAGGTTACATGACCCTATACATTCTTCCATGTCTGCCAAAAAATTGCATTACCGGTAAAATAGCGGCCAAATCTCATGGGATTAACCTATGTGCTAAAGTATATAGGCCTGGGAACATCTTTAACCCTTCTTTATGTATAATTTGAGGCTAAAGCTGTAAAATTCCGGCCATTATTGAAATCCCTGCCCTCTGATTGGTTAAAATGCCAGGAATTTTTGGCAACTTGCCCACTCTAATTTCGGAGATGCAGGGGGCGCGCTTTTGGCAACTTGCCCACTCTAATTTCGGAGATGCAGGGGGCGCGCAATGAAAATCTGAAATAAAACACTCTCACTCTCTCTCTCTCTCTCTCTCTCTCTCTCTCTCTCTCTCTCTCTCTCTCTCTCTCTCTCTCTCTCTCTCTCTCTCTCTCTCATCCCCATCACCTCTATCCTGTCCCCCCTCACCTTTCTCTCTCCTCCCACCCCTCATCTTTCTCTCCCCTCCCACCCCCTCATCTTTCTCTCCCCTCCCACCCCCTCATCTTTCTCTCCCCTCCCACCCCCTCATCTTTCTCTCCCCCCTCACCTCTCTCCCCTCACCTCTCTCCCCCCTCACCTCTCTCCCCTCACCTCTCTCCCCCCTCAGCTCCCCTCACCCCTCTCCTATCTCTTCTCTAGCCCTCCCTCACCTCTCTCTCCTTCTCCCCCCTTTACCTCTCTCTCCTCACCCCTCAACGCTCTCCTCCGACCCCCTCACCACTCTCTCTCCTCCCACCACCTCACCTCTTTCCTCCCACCCCCTCACCTCTCTCTTCCCCCCCATCACCTCTCTCCCCTCTCATTTGCTACTTTACTTCTTTTTCCTACATAGGTGCATCAGCGTAGTTCCGATTTATATATCTTTACAAAAGTGTCTATTATTTAATGAAAAAAGCCTACATTTAGCCTATCATACTAATAATCCCCTCAGAACAGGGCATTACTGGCCAATAATGCCCTGGCTGGGTTAAAGTCCCTTGGCTTCACCTCGGGCCTTCAACTCTTCCAGCCAGGGCATTGTTAGCCAGTATAAACATGATGCCGGGGAAGATGGCGGTGGCGATCGGGTGGGGTCCATTCCTCTTAATGGGACATCCCACCGCATCACGGAAAAACTTACACCAGCTACATCTGTATGTTATTTAACAGTAGCGCTCCTGAAAAGAATAGCTAAGGATATAACGCATGCGTTATTTAACGTGTTATTTTGTGTCTCGTTTTGTGCTAAACGGCGGAAATAACACCTGCTACCTCTGCATAAGGGGATTTATGTGGTGTTGTACTCGCTTTTCTCACGTCCTTGCTAGAAATGAGTCCCCATGTTACCGGCACGCTCGGCTCTCCCCGTGAGCTTGCGCAATGATAACTGACAAAAGAAAACAGAGAGCAGTCAAGAAGCCGCCCCTGCAGTGTGAAGCCAAGTAAACATTCCCTCCTCTGTGAGCGGTCTGAGATTGCATAAAGGAAAGTTCTCAGGGAAATGTGCTAGGACCTGCAGAGTGATCGGGTTGGGACTGAGCACAGGTAGTTTACTGTTTTACGTGGTGACAGATGTCCCAGACCTGAGTTCATTAAACCATATCGGAGTGTTAGATTACTTAGCAACTGCTAACTCCTTTGCTGTTTTATAGACATGCAACACAATGCATTGCGCAGCAAAGTATTTAAAGACCGGCACTAGTAACCTGTGAAAGTTGTTTTTTGTATTGCTATTTTAATTATTTTTTTTTTTAATCGACATTGTCATATAGTTTGTTGTTTATTGTACAGGATTTTACACAAAATAAAAATGCAGGGATGTACATGTACTGAATGAAAAAATAGCAACACTTGTTTTATTAGGTTCATGAACACAAACTTTGTAGTCCCCAACGGGGTGGCCATCAGGGTACCACTAGTGTTAGGAGTTCCTGAAATGGAAAGGAGATGGACACAAGACCATTTGCAGAGGAGAAAGTCCTCCTGGAACTTTCAAAGCTGAAAGTGGACAAGTCGATGGGGCCAGATGGCATAAATCCAAGGATATTGGAAGACCCTAGGGGCGTGCTGGCAAAACCATTCACAGATCTATTTAACCAGGCACTATCGACAGGTGTAGTTCTAGATGACTGGAGAAGAGCAAGTGCACCTCATAAAAGGGTAAGTAAGGAAAAGGCAGGTAACTACAGTCCTGTGAGTCTGGCATCAGTAGTAGGGAAATTAATGGAAAGATAGTCAACAATTCTATCTAAAGTCCACCAACCTACAAGATCCCAGGCAGCCTGGGTTTACTGGGGGGAGATCATGTCAAACAAACCTAATTGGTTTTTTTGAGTAGGTGACTAAGGTAATAGATCAGGGTGGAGCCGAAGATGTAGCTACACAGATGACTGATAAACAAATAAACAAGTTGTAAGGCTTGGGAAGGGAAGTACGGTAAGTGCAACTGGCAACAAACAAAGGTAAGGATTGTGTTAAAGATATGAGTCAGTTATAGCAAAAATAGAAAGTTCTGCACTGGTAAAAAATACAAGGAAGTTGTGTGCAAATATCCCATCGTATGGTATAAATAGAGCAGGTGATATTAATATCACTAGAACCATAGGAAAAACATAGGAAAACACTGATCTCAAAAAAGGGGGAATATGTACAGAATATATATATACAGAATATAACATATCAAGAAAAATAGGCAAAAGGAGAGGACTATGACCGATCATACCGCGACAAATTGGGAACCATCGTATTAAATTTCCTAATCCATTTCGTCTCTTTCTGGAGTACGAGTATTTTCAAGATGTTGCCACTTCTACGTGTTTTTTCCACGCTGTCAATCGCACGATACCTCAATTGGCTCCCAATGTGCCCAGCATTTGGCAAGTGGTGGGCCACTGTAGACTCTGCATCACACCTGCGACTAGCAGCTTTGTGCTGTCGGATCCTGTCCTTGACACTTTGGGTGGTCTCACCCACATAACCCAGTCCGCATGGGCATTTGATTAAATAAACCACATTTTTGGAAAGACGTCAGTATTTGTTAATAAAGAATTTCTTGCCTGTAAGGGGGTGATAGAATTCATTGCCCTCCTGTGCTCTCACAATGGGAAACAGCTGCAGCATCTAAACATCCCAGCTTTAGGGGGGCCTAAAAGGGACTGGGGTGCAGATTTCCCACCCATGTCAGACAATCCCTAACATGTTTGCTCCTATATGAAAAAAGGGGCTTGTGCAAGAATCAACCAGGGTCTCCGGGTTTCCCCCCACACCCCCACCCCTCGATTAATGATTTGTTCTTTTCTGCCAGCTCCTTTTTTTTTTGTACGCTTCCTTTTCTGGGGTCTTCACAGTTTGCCTCTTTTTACCCAGCATCGTTTTTTTTTGTGTATGTTTAAATCTCTCATCTTATCCTGATCTGAAGTGTCACCATCTCCCTGATACTACATAGTGGATCAGTATCAGATTGTATATACAGTACAGCAGTAGTGTTTATTTCTGTATATATTCTGTACACATTTCCCCCTTTGTTGAGATCAATGTTTTCCTATGGTGCTAGTGACGTTAATATCACCTATCCTATTTATACCATAGGATGCAATAGATGCTCCAGATGGGATGATGTCCTTGATGTAGGTGGATACACCGTCTGAAATAACAGATAAAAAGACACACCTGATTGCGCAGTGTGTTACAGCAATCAGAGCCCTATCTGAGATGTGAAAGAATCCTACTCACATAATAAACGCCAATATATTCAGTGGAGAGGATCTGTGCTTGCTCCCCTTCTAATCCGCTCCTCACACGAACCCCACGTGGAGACAGCTTACTGGGGACAGCTTACAGGGTACACCCTCTATCCTCAATGGCGTCGGGGTTGCGTCCGTGACGACACCTTCACCAATGTGAGACAGGAATATGTACAAGGTAGTGTAGTATGAACAGACCTTTATTCCTTAAAACACTATAAAACGTGATAAAATACACTCACATGGTGCAATAACAGATGGTATTGCTCAATATGCCGTCCGCAGCTTGCATTTCCTGATGCCACACCGGAGAGAATCACTGCACACAGACACGCTGTCGACTTGGCGTGTGACGTCAGTGCTATAGGAAGCTCTCCCTGCGGCAGGACTACAATAGCTGGGATGGTCCAAAAGACTAAGCTCCTCCTCCCTACGCGTTTCGTGACACGTGGTCACTTCGTCAGGGGATGGTGGAGCTTAGTGTGTGATGCCTTATATGCAAACCCAGATGGAGAGATACTCCTACTGGGGGTGGGGCTTAGCTGCAATGTCGGTCACGGGGGATCAGCTCTGTCAGACAGCGCGATCGGGGTTAATGCCTTGCCAATATTAAACATATATACCCACATACTGTGCAATAAATGGGAACAATACAATGAATAAATTAAGAACAAAATAAAAGTAATAAAACAATCATACTTACATATAAACAGCCATGTATTACCATGGTATAGATCACATCTTTATAAAATTAATAAATTCAATATGCAATCCCTGAATGTTTTACACAAAATATCCCATTCTGATTAGCTAGGATAAATTAAGAGTCCTTCAAAAAGGCTGCAAGGTCAAAATCAATGTTAAGGCCTAGGGGGGTCAAGGTCTTAAGTGTGTAAATCCAATAACTTTCTCTTTTGGAGACTGTATTGAGCCTGTCCCCCCCACGCCAACTACTTTTGGGATTATCAATCCCTATACATACTAAACCTTCTGGACTCTGATGATGATGTAGTCTGAAATGGTTTGAGACACTGTGTGTCTCGAGACCCCTCTTAATGTTGTAAACGTGTTCAGCGAACCTTCGTTTGAGGGGTCTCCCAGTGCGGCTCACATATTGGAGTCCGCATGGGCATTCCAGCAAATAGACACAGAAGTTGGTTTTACAATTGATGAAGGTTTTTATGTTAAAGTTTTTTCCTGTCACATTAGATTTAAAAGTCTTTGTTTTTTTACTGTGTTTACAACCGATGCAACTTTGGCATGTATAGTAGCCTTTAAGATCATTTAACCATGTAACATGGTGATCTCTCAGGCCATCTAACGGACAGCTAGGTGATAAGGAGGATTTCAAATTCTTTGCTCTTTTAAACACTATTTTAGGTTTACTGGGTAGGATGCTCTTAAGGATTGGATCTCTTTGGAGAATGCCCCAATGTTTGATCAGCGTCTTAGATATGATGGGAGCTATACCACTATACTGTGTGATGAAAAATGGAAACTTGGCCTGACCATTCTCAGCCATTTTCCCTTTTCCACACAGCAAGGACGCTCTGTCGGTATTGTTAACCTCTTTGATCGCAAGATCCAATTCATGATTTTTATACTCCCGTTCAATGAATTTAGTTTTCAACTCCTTAATTTGCTGTTGGTACACGGAGTTTTCCGAACAATTCCTCTTAATTCTAAGTGCTTGCCCCTTGGGGATGTTACGTAACCAATTGGGGTGGTGGTGACTGGATGCCAAAAGGTAAGTGTTGGCATCTACTTCTTTATGGAAGGTTTTAGTGTGGATGATGCCATTCACTACATAAAGGAAGAGGTCAAGAAAGTTTATTGAAGTTCTATCCTGATTGAACGTGAATCTAAGATTCCGCGTATTGTCGTTCAAATATAATTTGAATTCCTCCAGTCGGTCCAGTGGTCCCCTCCAGACACACAGCACATCGTCGATGTATCTTTTCCAGAGCACCAAGTTTGCACCAAATGGGTTAGAGGACCTGATATGGTCCTCCTCCCAGATAGACATAAACAGATTAGCATAACTAGGTGCAAACCTGGTGCCCATGGCAGTGCCGCACGTCTGGAGGAAGAACCTGTGGTCATGACTGAAGAAATTATGCGTCAGAATAAACCTGATTCCATCCAGAATGAAATTTTTTAACTTCTCATCCACTCCAATATCCTGTTCTAGGACTCTTTTGATAGCATCTAGTCCCATCTGATGGTCAATGACCGTATACAGCGAGACCACATCGCAGGTGACCCAGCACAGATCTTCCCCCCATGTAAGGTCCTGCACAAGGTTTAATACCTGCGATGTATCCCTTAAATATGACGGGACCTGTACTACATATTTTTGAAGTAGATGGTCTAGGAATTGGGAAAGGTTGGAGGTGAGTGAACGGATCCCAGAAATTATTGGCCGACCAGGGGGTCTGGTGAGACTCTTATGGATCTTCGGGATGAAATAGAACACTGGGATTCTAGGCTGTTCGATCATAAGGAATTCCATTTCCCTAGTGCTAATAATTTCATCCCGAAGGCCCTGATCCAAAAGAGCTGCCATCTCTTCTCTGAAGGAGTCTGTTGGATTGGACTCTAATTCCTGATAGGTGGCGTTATCTCCCAGAATTCTAAGAGACTCCTCTCTATAGTATGAGGAGTTCATCACCACGACCCCCCCCCCCTTTGTCGGCTGATTTAATTACTATCTGGGAATTGGACTCAAGAGATTTAACTGCCGCCTTTTCTTCCTTACTTAGGTTTTGTTTGCGGCATTTGAAATCATTACTGGCTTCCTCTAAGTCAGAAATAACCATTTCGGCAAAGGTATCTACAAAGTTTCCCTTCATACCTCTTGGGTAAAAGGTGGACGGTTTTTTAAATGGAGTGAGGGGAGGTTTTATCACCGTTGGATTGGTATTGGGTAGTATCACAGATCTACTTACTGCGTCCTTTAGATAGTATTTCTTGAGGGAAATTTTCCTCAGAAATCTATGGACATCAACATAGATGTTAAACATGTTGGGTCCGCTTACTGGGGCAAAATTCAAACCTCGAGATAACACATCTAGCTCTACTGGTTTTAAATCAATGCTACTTATATTGAACACATTGCTCTTTACCAATCCCTTTTCTGGTTTGGCCTTCTTTTTTCCCTTTCTCTTCCTTGTGCCTCCTCTTTTTCCTCGAACTCTTCCAATCTCTGCCTTTTCTTTTCTACCCTTACTTGTTCGTGCCTGTCTGGTTTGGCTCTTGTGTCTCTCCACTGTTCCCGCATTGGTGCTCTGCCCTGGCGCTGTTCTAAAAAAGAATTCTTATTTTGAGTATTTGTCTCAAAGTTTTCTCTATGGGTCCTATCTATGGGTGATCTTTCACGATAGTGATGACCCTCATACTTTCTGTCAACCGGCGATCTGTCCCTATATTCATACCCTACGTGGTGTTGTTCTTCTTGAAAACTTTTATGCAAACTTTGATCTCTCTCATCTTGCTTATTAGACTTCTTTTTTCCTTTACCAGGGTTAGAGCTAAGTTTGTTAACTTTAATTAAAGATTCTCCTTTCCTTTCCACTATTATATCCTCTGTTTTTTCACTCCTGGTGGAATCTATCCTACCTCTAGGTGTACCGGATAATTGATTTATCTCTTGACCTCCCGTTTCTGTTTCTACAATTGTAATTGTCTTTTCTATTTTCCAGTTCCTCTGTCTATTTTCATCATAGTCCTTTTTGTCCCTGATGAATTTTTTATGCTTTGTCAATTTCACCTCTTTTTCAACCTTATCAATCCGTGACGATGTCTTTTCTTCTAGGCTTTTATACTCTGGAAGCTCTATGAAGGGTTCCAACTGTTCTTTAATGGAATTTATTTGTCCATCCAGAGCCTCCAGTGTAACTGCCCTACGCTTGATAAGGTGTAGCATGAGATTGACTGAGCATGTGTCTAGTATACAATTCCATTCTTTCAGGAATTCCTCATCCTCATAGTCAGATGTTGGTGGTTTCAGGACTCTGAGCCCTCTGGGAATCCTTTTATTCTCAAGATACTGTTTGAGAGTAAATGTTTCCCAGATCTGCCTCATCTCCTGCGTCAGTAGTTTTTCTAGCTTGGAAAACTGAGTTTCCAGGCTTCTTTATCTGTTTCCATAAGATCATTGGCATCATTAAAGAAGCCGGCTAAGGTCTGTCCCCTCAGCGCTCTATTGGTGAACAGTGCCATAAATTGTGTGGTTTGCTGCTGAGGGTTTAAGGAACACAAAAATGAACAAAACAAAGAAAATAACCCCTCCAAAAGCACTAACCTACACTAAACTAAGTGCTAACAATATTGTGCTTAAAACAATGATAAGTGCTCGTGCAACATCAAATTAATATCAAAGTGACTTACACAATGCTGTGAGAAAAAAAAAAACAGCAGCTAGGTGACAATAATGACAGGTATTTCCAAACCTGATAATCACAGTGAACAAACAAATATAAAGTCCCAGCGCTAAAGTCCAAGATACCGTGATCTTTAAGGCAGTCTCTAGTCTTTAAGGTGGTAGTTGGGCTCTGATATAGATGCTCCAGATGGGATGATGTCCTTGATGTAGGTGGATACACCGTCTGAAATAACAGATAAAAAGACACACCTGATTGCGCAGTGTGTTACAGCAATCAGAGCCCTATCTGAGATGTGAAAGAATCCTACTCACATAATAAACGCCAATATATTCAGTGGAGAGGATCTGTGCTTGCTCCCCTTCTAATCCGCTCCTCACACGAACCCCACGTGGAGACAGCTTACTGGGGACAGCTTACAGGGTACACCCTCTATCCTCAATGGAGTCGGGGTTGCGTCCGTGACGACACCTCCACCAATGTGAGACAGGAATATGTACAAGGTAGTGTAGTATGAACAGACCTTTATTCCTTAAAACACTATAAAACGTGATAAAATACACTCACATGGTGCAATAACAGATGGTATTGCTCAATATGCCGTCCGCAGCTTGCATTTCCTGATGCCACACCGGAGAGAATCACTGCACACAGACACGCTGTCGACTTGGCGTGTGACGTCAGTGCTATAGGAAGCTCTCCCTGCGGCAGGACTACAATAGCTGGGATGGTCCAAAAGACTAAGCTCCTCCTCCCTACGCGTTTCGTGACACGTGGTCACTTCGTCAGGGGGTGGTGGAGCTTAGTGTGTGATGCCTTATATGCAAACCCAGATGGAGAGATACTCCTACTGGGGGTGGGGCTTAGCTGCAATGTCGGTCACGGGGGATCAGCTCTGTCACTAACAGCGCGATCGGGGTTAATGCCTTGCCAATATTAAACATATATACCCACATACTGTGCAATAAATGGGAACAATACAATGAATAAATTAAGAACAAAATAAAAATAATAAAACAATCATACTTACATATAAACAGCCATGTATTACCATGGTATAGATCACATCTTTATAAAATTAATAAATTGAATATGCAATCCCTGAATGTTTTACACAAAATATCCCATTCTGATTAGCTAGGATAAATTAAGAGTCCTTCAAAAAGGCTGCAAGGTCAAAATCAATGTTAAGGCCTAGGGGGGTCAAGGTCTTAAGTGTGTAAATCCAATAACTTTCTCTTTTGGAGACTGTATTGAGCCTGTCCCCCCCACGCCAACTACTTTTGGGATTATCAATCCCTATACATACTAAACCTTCTGGACTCTGATGATGATGTAGTCTGAAATGGTTTGAGACACTGTGTGTCTCGAGACCCCTCTTAATGTTGTAAACGTGTTCAGCGAACCTTCGTTTGAGGGGTCTCCCAGTGCGGCCCACATATTGGAGTCCGCATGGGCATTCCAGCAAATAGACACAGAAGTTGGTTTTACAATTGATGAAGGTTTTTATGTTAAAGTTTTTTCCTGTCACATTAGATTTAAAAGTCTTTGTTTTTTTACTGTGTTTACAACCGATGCAACTTTGGCATGTATAGTAGCCTATATGTAAGTATGATTGTTTTATTATTTTTATTTTGTTCTTAATTTATTCATTGTATTGTTCCCATTTATTGCACAGTATGTGGGTATATATATTTAATATTGGCAAGGCATTAACCCCGATCGCGCTGTTAGTGACAGAGCTGATCCCCCGTGACCGACATTGCAGCTAAGCCCCACCCCCAGTAGGAGTATCTCTCCATCTGGGTTTGCATATAAGGCATCACACACTAAGCTCCACCATCCCCTGCCGAAGTGACCACGTGTCACGAAACGCGTAGGGAGGAGGAGCTTAGTCTTTTGGACCATCCCAGCTATTGTAGTCCTGCCGCAGGGAGAGCTTCCTATAGCACTGACGTCACACGCCAAGTCGACAGCGTGTCTGTGTGCAGTGATTCTCTCCGGTGTGGCATCAGGAAATGCAAGCTGCGGACGGCATATTGAGCAATACCATCTGTTATTGCACCATGTGAGTGTATTTTATCACGTTTTATAGTGTTTTAAGGAATAAAGGTCTGTTCATACTACACTACCTTGTACATATTCCTGTCTCACATTGGTGGAGGTGTCGTCACGGACGCAACCCCGACGCCATTGAGGATAGAGGGTATACCCTGTAAGCTGTCCCCAGTAAGCTGTCTCCACATGGGGTTCGTGTGAGGAGCGGATTAGAAGGGGAGCAAGCACAGATCCTCTCCACTGAATATATTGGCGTTTATTATGTGAGTAGGATTCTTTCACATCTCAGATAGGGCTCTGATTGCTGTAACACACTGCGCAATCAGGTGTGTCTTTTTATCTGTTATTTCAGACGGTGTATCCACCTACATCAAGGACATCATCCCATCTGGAGCATCTATATCAGAGCCCAACTACCACCTTAAAGACTAGAGACTGCCTTAAAGATCACGGTATCTTGGACTTTAGCGCTGGGGACTTTATATTTGTTTGTTCACTGTGATTATCAGGTTTGGAAATACCTGTCATTATTGTCACCTAGCTGCTGTTTTTTTTTTTCTCACAGCATTGTGTAAGTCACTTTGATATTAATTTGATGTTGCACGAGCACTTATCATTGTTTTAAGCACAATATTGTTAGCACTTAGTTTAGTGTAGGTTAGTGCTTTTGGAGGGGTTATTTTCTTTGTTTTGTTCATTTTTGTGTTCCTTAAACCCTCAGCAGCAAACCACACAATTTATGGCACTGTTCACCAATAGAGCGCTGAGGGGACAGACCTTAGCCGGCTTCTTTAATGATGCCAATGATCTTATGGAAACAGATAAAGAAAGCCTGGAAACTCAGTTTTCCAAGCTAGAAAAACTACTGACGCAGGAGATGAGGCAGATCTGGGAAACATTTACTCTCAAACAGTATCTTGAGAATAAAAGGATTCCCAGAGGGCTCAGAGTCCTGAAACCACCAACATCTGACTATGAGGATGAGGAATTCCTGAAAGAATGGAATTGTATACTAGACACATGCTCAGTCAATCTCATGCTACACCTTATCAAGCGTAGGGCAGTTACACTGGAGGCTCTGGATGGACAAATAAATTCCATTAAAGAACAGTTGGAACCCTTCATTGAGCTTCCAGAGTATAAAAGCCTAGAAGAAAAGACATCGTCACGGATTGATAAGGTTGAAAAAGAGGTGAAATTGACAAAGCATAAAAAATTCATCAGGGACAAAAAGGACTATGATGAAAATAGACAGAGGAACTGGAAAATAGAAAAGACAATTACAATTGTAGAAACAGAAACGGGAGATCAAGAGATAAATCAATTATCCGGTACACCTAGAGGTAGGATAGATTCCACCAGGAGTGAAAAAACAGAGGATATAATAGTGGAAAGGAAAGGAGAATCTTTAATTAAAGTTAACAAACTTAGCTCTAACCCTGGTAAAGGAAAAAAGAAGTCTAATAAGCAAGATGAGAGAGATCAAAGTTTGCATAAAAGTTTTCAAGAAGAACAACACCACGTAGGGTATGAATATAGGGACAGATCGCCGGTTGACAGAAAGTATGAGGGTCATCACTATCGTGAAAGATCACCCATAGATAGGACCCATAGAGAAAACTTTGAGACAAATACTCAAAATAAGAATTCTTTTTTTAGAACAGCGCCAGGGCAGAGCACCAATGCGGGAACAGTGGAGAGACACAAGAGCCAAACCAGACAGGCACGAACAAGTAAGGGTAGAAAAGAAAAGGCAGAGATTGGAAGAGTTCGAGGAAAAAGAGGAGGCACAAGGAAGAGAAAGGGAAAAAAGAAGGCCAAACCAGAAAAGGGATTGGTAAAGAGCAATGTGTTCAATATAAGTAGCATTGATTTAAAACCAGTAGAGCTAGATGTGTTATCTCGAGGTTTGAATTTTGCCCCAGTAAGCGGACCCAACATGTTTAACATCTATGTTGATGTCCATAGATTTCTGAGGAAAATTTCCCTCAAGAAATACTATCTAAAGGACGCAGTAAGTAGATCTGTGATACTACCCAATACCAATCCAACGGTGATAAAACCTCCCCTCACTCCATTTAAAAAACCGTCCACCTTTTACCCAAGAGGTATGAAGGGAAACTTTGTAGATACCTTTGCCGAAATGGTTATTTCTGACTTAGAGGAAGTCAGTAATGATTTCAAATGCCGCAAACAAAACCTAAGTAAGGAAGAAAAGGCGGCAGTTAAATCTCTTGAGTCCAATTCCCAGATAGTAATTAAATCAGCCGACAAAGGGGGGGGGGTCGTGGTGATGAACTCCTCATACTATAGAGAGGAGTCTCTTAGAATTCTGGGAGATAACGCCACCTATCAGGAATTAGAGTCCAATCCAACAGACTCCTTCAGAGAAGAGATGGCAGCTCTTTTGGATCAGGGCCTTCGGGATGAAATTATTAGCACTAGGGAAATGGAATTCCTTATGATCGAACAGCCTAGAATCCCAGTGTTCTATTTCATCCCGAAGATCCATAAGAGTCTCACCAGACCCCCTGGTCGGCCAATAATTTCTGGGATCCGTTCACTCACCTCCAACCTTTCCCAATTCCTAGACCATCTACTTCAAAAATATGTAGTACAGGTCCCGTCATATTTAAGGGATACATCGCAGGTATTAAACCTTGTGCAGGACCTTACGTGGGGGGAAGATCTGTGCTGGGTCACCTGCGATGTGGTCTCGCTGTATACGGTCATTGACCATCAGATGGGACTAGATGCTATCAAAAGAGTCCTAGAACAGGATATTGGAGTGGATGAGAAGTTAAAAAATTTCATTCTGGATGGAATCAGGTTTATTCTGACGCATAATTTCTTCAGTCATGACCACAGGTTCTTCCTCCAGACGTGCGGCGCTGCCATGGGCACCAGGTTTGCACCTAGTTATGCTAATCTGTTTATGTCTATCTGGGAGTGGGACCATATCAGGTCCTCTAACCCATTTGGTGCAAACTTGGTGCTCTGGAAAAGATACATCGACGATGTGCTGTGTGTCTGGAGGGGACCACTGGACCGACTGGAGGAATTCAAATTATATTTGAACGACAATACGCGGAATCTTAGATTCACGTTCAATCAGGATAGAACTTCAATAAACTTTCTTGACCTCTCCCTTTATGTAGTGAATGGCATCATCCACACTAAAACCTTCCATAAAGAAGTAGATGCCAACACTTACCTTTTGGCATCCAGTCACCACCACCCCAATTGGTTACGTAACATCCCCAAGGGGCAAGCACTTAGAATTAAGAGGAATTGTTCGGAAAACTCCGTGTACCAACAGCAAATTAAGGAGTTGAAAACTAAATTCATTGAACGGGAGTATAAAAATCATGAATTGGATCTTGCGATCAAAGAGGTTAACAATACCGACAGAGCGTCCTTGCTGTGTGGAAAAGGGAAAATGGCTGAGAATGGTCAGGCCAAGTTTCCATTTTTCATCACACAGTATAGTGGTATAGCTCCCATCATATCTAAGACGCTGATCAAACATTGGGGCATTCTCCAAAGAGATCCAATCCTTAAGAGCATCCTACCCAGTAAACCTAAAATAGTGTTTAAAAGAGCAAAGAATTTGAAATCCTCCTTATCACCTAGCTGTCCGTTAGATGGCCTGAGAGATCACCATGTTACATGGTTAAATGATCTTAAAGGCTACTATACATGCCAAAGTTGCATCGGTTGTAAACACAGTAAAAAAACAAAGACTTTTAAATCTAATGTGACAGGAAAAAACTTTAACATAAAAACCTTCATCAATTGTAAAACCAACTTCTGTGTCTATTTGCTGGAATGCCCATGCGGACTCCAATATGTGGGCCGCACTGGGAGACCCCTCAAACGAAGGTTCGCTGAACACGTTTACAACATTAAGAGGGGTCTCGAGACACACAGTGTCTCAAACCATTTCAGACTACATCATCATCAGAGTCCAGAAGGTTTAGTATGTATAGGGATTGATAATCCCAAAAGTAGTTGGCGTGGGGGGGACAGGCTCAATACAGTCTCCAAAAGAGAAAGTTATTGGATTTACACACTTAAGACCTTGACCCCCCTAGGCCTTAACATTGATTTTGACCTTGCAGCCTTTTTGAAGGACTCTTAATTTATCCTAGCTAATCAGAATGGGATATTTTGTGTAAAACATTCAGGGATTGCATATTCAATTTATTAATTTTATAAAGATGTGATCTATACCATGGTAATACATGGCTGTTTATATGTAAGTATGATTGTTTTATTATTTTTATTTTGTTCTTAATTTATTCATTGTATTGTTCCCATTTATTGCACAGTATGTGGGTATATATGTTTAATATTGGCAAGGCATTAACCCCGATCGCGCTGTTAGTGACAGCGCTGATCCCCCGTGACCGACATTGCAGCTAAGCCCCACCCCCAGTAGGAGTATCTCTCCATCTGGGTTTGCATATAAGGCATCACACACTAAGCTCCACCATCCCCTGACGAAGTGACCATGTGTCACGAAACGCGTAGGGAGGAGGAGCTTAGTCTTTTGGACCATCCCAGCTATTGTAGTCCTGCCGCAGGGAGAGCTTCCTATAGCACTGACGTCACACGCCAAGTCGACAGCGTGTCTGTGTGCAGTGATTCTCTCCGGTGTGGCATCAGGAAATGCAAGCTGCGGACGGCATATTGAGCAATACCATCTGTTATTGCACCATGTGAGTGTATTTTATCACGTTTTATAGTGTTTTAAGGAATAAAGGTCTGTTCATACTACACTACCTTGTACATATTCCTGTCTCACATTGGTGGAGGTGTCGTCACGGACGCAACCCCGACGCCATTGAGGATAGAGGGTGTACCCTGTAAGCTGTCCCCAGTAAGCTGTCTCCACGTGGGGTTCGTGTGAGGAGCGGATTAGAAGGGGAGCAAGCACAGATCCTCTCCACTGAATATATTGGCGTTTATTATGTGAGTAGGATTCTTTCACATCTCAGATAGGGCTCTGATTGCTGTAACACACTGCGCAATCAGGTGTGTCTTTTTATCTGTTATTTCAGACGGTGTATCCACCTACATCAAGGACATCATCCCATCTGGAGCATCTATATCAGAGCCCAACTACCACCTTAAAGACTAGAGACTGCCTTAAAGATCACGGTATCTTGGACTTTAGCGCTGGGGACTTTATATTTGTTTGTTCACTGTGATTATCAGGTTTGGAAATACCTGTCATTATTGTCACCTAGCTGCTGTTTTTTTTTTTCTCACAGCATTGTGTAAGTCACTTTGATATTAATTTGATGTTGCACGAGCACTTATCATTGTTTTAAGCACAATATTGTTAGCACTTAGTTTAGTGTAGGTTAGCGCTTTTGGAGGGGTTATTTTCTTTGTTTTGTTCATAGGATGCAATAGTTGCACATGTTTTTGTAAAGACCTTCCTTGTATTTTTTACCAGTACAGAACTTTCTATTTTGCTACAACTGACTCACGTCTTTAATACAATCCTTACCTTGTTGTTTGAGTGCTGGGAAGTACCTTTGTTTGGTACCATTATTCTAGAGGAAATAATGGTCCCTCTTTTGTTCACTTTGCACCTACTGTATATCGTTGTATCTTTCTTTTTAATGAATCTCAGAGGTTGTGCTGTCTGACCAATATATTTTTGATTAAGTGCAACCGTGTAGCAAAGGGATAAAATGCAAAGTTAAAGTACCTTAGGCTTATCAACCCTATATAGTTGGTATAGAAATCCTTTTAGGAAGTGTGGGATGGGACGCATTAAAATATACTTAGCCATTAGCATATCTACAAGCCGGGTACCTCAGGTGTGCTCCTTTCTCAGCACAGACATGTCTCCCTAATTTATTTGGAGGGACGTTTGAGGGGATATGTATTGAACTGGAGACACTACTAAATGTGACTCCATCCTCTCCCTCCACTCTCTCTCTCTCCCTCCCTCCCTCCCCCGTCTTCCTCCCCCCCCTCTTCCTCCCTCCCCCCCCCTCTTCCTCCCTCCCCCCCCCCTCTTCCTCCCTCCCCCCTCCTCCTCCTCCCTCTTCCTCCCTCCATCCCCTCTCCCTCCCTCCATCCCACCTCCCCCTCTCCCGGAA
Organism: Ascaphus truei; assembly: GCF_040206685.1. Classification (NCBI taxonomy): domain Eukaryota; kingdom Metazoa; phylum Chordata; class Amphibia; order Anura; family Ascaphidae; genus Ascaphus; species Ascaphus truei. The sequence goes on from NC_134487.1 coordinate 16,478,859, forward strand.
TGAATCCGCTTAGCTTTTTTAGTACCCAATTTGCAGATGAATTTTAATCGAAACAATCAGAGAGAAAAGGAGGCATGCCTGGGTGCATATGAGTAAGGGTTCAGTGAAAGATTGGAGGTGCATATGAGTATAGACAGAAAAAACCCTAGGCGCTCTCTTATTAAAATCGTGACTTTATTGAAAGGGAATAATATAATGCGCATACAATTATAAACAGGTGAATAGTGATGAACACACAAATAATATTGGAGCAAATGATACGCCGCCCGACCAATGAGGATCCTCTTCGAACCTTTGTATAGTGGATGATGTTGTGTTTAGGGAGCGCAGAATCCTATAAATAAGTTAAAGAAAGAATGCATATAGTGCAGGATGGCATATAATCCAAAAGTGTTATGTAGATGGGTATCTGTATAAGTGAGCAATGCCACAACTCACATGGCCCAGTCAGGACAGAAGGCACTGAAAGGTATCGTTAGTGGATGGATCTCTGTCTGCCTCAGTCCCCTCTGGGTCCCCTGGAGATGGTCAGTGGAAGGAGGCCCTCTCGTATGGTGGTGGAGGGGCAATGCTCCCTTGTCATGGTGTAGTGCGTTCCTCGCACAGATGAGACGATACATGAAGGGAATGTACGTCTTAAAATATGTTTATGTATAAAACAATTAAAATAAATATCTGCACTTAAATATAAGTATTTGCGCGGTGGCCCAAATCAGAGCAAGCAGCAGAACAACAGATGGCGCAATGTTGGTTCGGAGACATCAGCTGCGGGAACTCTCCACTTCCGCGTTCGGGTTGCAGGCTAAATACATCATCCAGGTGCGGCGTATGAGTGTAATCTTTGTATATAGTGTCATGTATACAGCCCTTTGCAAAGATATTATACAGGACATAAAACAAAGAAGTATAAACCAAATAACGAAACACGCATCAAATATAGATGTAAAAGAGACTTGGGATTGACAGGATGAGTAAGATATTGTGGCTCTGTCTATCTAATTGTATTAGCAAACAGTAAGAAAATGCATTAATCATATCACCAACTCAATGCAATGGTACATGATACCAATGGATTATTGTAATTATTATTAATCTTAGAATTTATTTATAAAGTGCTAGCAGGTTTAACAGCACAGTACAATTGTGATAAAATAACAATCATAACAAACAGATTAACTTCAATGTATGAACAATAACACAGCAGGAGCCTGATCCAAGGAGCTTACAATCTAAGGAGGTGATAATGCAAAGGAGGATACAAGGGGATAACTGGGAATGAGGGCTGGTGGTGAGAGAATGCATAATGTGAGCTAAAAATGATTGTTAATAGCTAAAAGGATATCGGGAGGATGTTGGATAGACCACTTAGTCAAAAAAAATTTCTAGGGAGCTTTTAATGTGGGAAGGATAGGGGAGATTCAGACAGTGAAGCCCGGGAGACTGGGGTGGAGTGAGAAGAAGATGAGTAATCATAGACAGAGGGGAGTGAAACGTGTGGGAGTGCACTTACAGATGAGGTCTTAGACCTGTTGTGAGGACTAGAATTTCTCATTTGATTCTAAAATATTAACGTAGCCAGTGCGGGGATTTGCACACTGGATCAGCAGAAGATAAGTGTGTGAAGCAAATGAGTCTAGCATGCTCTTCTAATTCCACAGTGACACGGTTCTCATCAGACTCTCAAAATACTGCAGGAGTTGGGTGAGCTTAGCAAAACCTACAAAACTTTCATAAAGGCTCAAAAATCTCCCACTGGGTCTTTTCTATTCCTAAGTACAGGAGACCTATCCTGTCCACGGTCAGTAAAAGTGGGTTTTCTCTGGGCAAGAGGAGGAACAAGGGAATAGCAGACTCCAGTGCAAGGATATTTTGGGTCCCTGTCCTTCCACTGTTCTACCCAGAATTCATAAAGGCGCCGCAAGAGACCACCATGGAGCGTGTCCTAAAGTTTGGGGGGCCCCATGCATTGCACCTGTTGCCCTGCCCATTGTTCTGTCACTATGGGGGAGATACATCAAAGTCCTTTTAGTGTAAGTGTAAACCCCTTTCCCTATGCCTAAGGGAACCCGCAGGGCGATTACGCGTGCTGCTGTTACCTGTGAGGCTCACAGGAGGCCAAAGTCTCTGCTTGCCTGGGGTACTATATCTCGTGGTGCAGCGCCTCCACCTATGAGGATCCCAGCGTGAGTGGGATGACTCCTCATAGGAACCGATACAAAGAAATTACCACAACACAGCAATAGTAATAACAATATCCTTTACCATCAGGTCCCTGCTCATAACACTATAACACAGTAACACAGTAACACAGTAACACAGTAACACGCAATACAGTACCCCTGGGAGTTCCCCCCAAAGTACTGAGTGTGCCCTGGGCACCTAGAACCCCGGTGTCCACAGAACAATTCCCACCCCAAAGTGAAGGTAGCGCTACCCTCCCAGAAGTGTGGTGGTGCACGGGGGTCTCCTTCAGACGTATCTTGCAGGAAGGACTTCAGGTTTACAAGATTGGACATTGTATATGGTCAGATACTGTATATTATCTGTCACTTTATTTAGATTTGTTTTAGGCGCCGAATTATTTGTTTGTATTTGTCTATTTATGATCTGATTGGTCATTTGTCCCTGGCAGCCTTTCTTATAGATATATATGGTTATAACCACGAGTGTGTCAGTTACACTTATAATGTTATAATAGCATTAGCGCTATTAACACATCACTTTTTTTCAGGTGCACAGTGGTACCTTCCTGGCTACGACCAGGGAATTTGAGGGATCCTCTGTTAGCAGAGCCACATCCGTAGCCACATCCGTAGTCCCACGATGTGGGGTCTGCAAAACTCCCCTCACGCCTTACAGGTGTTGGTCACATGCGGTTTCGTTCAAAGGCCACAGGTCACAGGTCGCCGCATGGACGTCTGTCCGACGGTGTGGTGGCGCGTGTTGTGGATCTCTAAGAGGGAGAGTCCCTATTTAGGGCCTCCCCTACAATACTACTCTCAGTAGGGATCGGGGCCTTACTCGGGCCTTAGCTCAAAGTTCTGGCCTAGTCCAGGGGCTTGCTTGCTCCCTGGACACATCCGTCCTCCTTGCTGGCTCCCTCAGGACTGACTCGCGGGCTCCCTGTCCACGGAGGAAATCCTGCTCCTCAGCCCCCCCTTTCCAGCTTCGCCAATCCCAAAATGGCCACCGCTGCACACAGTCCCATAGAGTTGCATGTGGCACCAACCCCAAGATGGCCGTCGCAACTTTCACCCGATGTCCCGATCACACGGAGCTTCGGTAAGGGTAGGTAAGGGGGACCCCGCTACATAAGATTTGTGCTAATAGGGGGTTATTTATTAATGTCTCCTGGCTGCAAAACTTGGGCTAACCCAGTGCAAAAAACAGCACCATATTTATTAATAATAGGAATCCCATTGAAATAATTTGAGTATCTCCGATGATGCCATTCTTTTGCACAGATTTTGCACCAGGTTTTCTGCAAGGATACTTCAGTAAATACCTTTTATATGGGTTTATTCATTAAAGCAGGGGTGCACAAACTTTTTTGTCTGCGCCCCCCTGCCTGCTCTCTCCCCATGCTCGGGCCCCACCCCCCCCCCCCCCACACCTTTTCTCTGGCGTTTTCTGATGCCGTGATGTCACGTGACGTCCTGTTGTGTGTGACCCCGTGGCGTCATTTGACGCTACATTGCCATGACGACGTGTCGCCAGAAGCCGCCGGAGACAAGGTAAGGGGCTCCCCTGGCATTTCATTAAAATGTTCTGGGAAAAGCGTGGGGCTTCTGTTAGCGCCACGCACCCCAGTTTGCGCACCCCTGCCTTAAGGTACGATAGTGCCACCCCGGTCACAATCGCATGGGATCTTCAGATGCAGTTTATGTACAACAGTGCCCTGATTAGCACTATTGCAGTTTAATAAATAACCCCTATAGTTTAATTTGTATCTCGGGTCTCTTTACGTCACTGTACATGACCTTTGCTCCACTTTTTTTCACGAGTGTCTAACTTATATGTGTAAATTAAGTCAAGTCTATTGTATGACTCAAAAGCCAGGTAGTAATTTGAGATTTGAGTAGGAGTAGTTAATAGGTAATTTTATACAGATTACCTAATGCTATTACATAACATTATTAGGGCATATAAATAATGACTTTATGTTGTTGTTTTTTTTTTTTTGCAGGGATGTTGATATTGTGTATTTTAAAATAGTCCTTCAAACATAAGGAAGAAAGCCATATTTTGTCAGAGTAAAAGAATGTCATAACATGCTTGTAGCCCTTGGACCCCCACCCTAAGTGAGATTAGGTCCGCTACTCCATATAAGTGGTGGTGTGGTGCGTACCTGTGAGGTAACAAGGGGGCTGAGTTGCTCCGCGGTGGTGTGGGGAGAACAGGACAGGGTTTACAGGGTACCTTATTCGTGGTTACAGCGCCTCCAGTCACCATGGGTCCTTTGGATGGAAGGAGAGTCCATACTGACACCTTTCTTTGTCCTTAGACAGTGAATCACACTGTGATGGTACAACAGTGTTTATTGTAGGTTCTGATCTTACAGCATTGCATAACTTTCCCTCTGCATGGTGCTCCTCCTGAGGCCTCTTAGTGAGACCCAGGGTAGCTGGTACTCACTCCACAGGGGGAAGAAAGAGACACCCCTACTTTTAGGAAAGTGGCCAGTATTTATACCCTGAGATGATGCTTGTAACCCCGCCCCATAAAAGGGCAGGTCTGGATACTGAAAGGCCATCACATCCAGCATGTGATCCAACCAGTATCCACCTCTCGAGCTGACACTTTCTGGCTGTTGCTAGGCCCGCCCTTGGATACGTCCAATGTATCTATGGCCTGGGACATAGTAAAGTAGGCTGTGCTGAGCCGTGCTGAGCAGATGCACTTACCCCCTGCATCTGTCATCAGCGCGGCTTTAGCAGCCGCTTCCGCACGCTTCTGCATGCGTGCGGAGGCTCAGATATTTTGAGCAGACAAGCAAGTTTAAAATTTGCCGCTCAGGGGAGCGGAGGAGTGGTCACGTGACCGCTCACATCCAATGGGAGCGAGGGACTAGCCCCGCCTCCTGCCACGCCTCAGTTCCGCTGCCGACACGCCTTTGCCCCGCCCCCAAAGCGCGCTCACTGCCTCGCCTGCCAGGACACAAAAAAGCTCCAGTTTGAGCAGGCGAACACAAAAAAGCTCCAGTTTAAGCAGGCGAGGCAGAGGAGGATCGCGGAACAGCACGGCCCGAGGCACCATGCTCGAGGCCTAAGGCTGCAAAAGCACACAAGGCCTTTCTGAAGGAATTAACCCATCCACTGCCTGCACCTTAGATAACTTACACTGGTAGGGCCCAGGAAAATAGGTAGCAGCCGGGAGGCTATGATACATACTGTAGTGAAGTTTATGCACAGTAAGTAACTGCAACTACTCTGAGTTGCATGTAATAAGAATGATGTGATCTGGACAAATATGAGATGTGTTGAGAACTGTAAATATTTTAAAGATGTCAAAATACAACCTTATTACCAAATTATTTCGGCATAATAAGGGATATATTTCCTACCAGGGGATTTATTGGTGACCACGGAGCACTTGCATGGAAGAAGGAGAGGTAACGTGAGGGAAAGTGAAGAATGTATGAAATTATAGCAGCGGATAAACTAGTCATCTGTTGCAATGTCGACTCCTAGACAATGAGGTCACTGGTAGACCTATAGTAGGATCCCCTCGAAGATCTATTTCCTGCAGTCCTTGCAGGGCGTAGAATGGAGAATAGAACACACGTGGAGATGGTTAAAATGTTAATATATTAGTTCTACTCTAGGAAAACCTGCATTGTATTAGCTGTGTTGGTCTTTGTCGATGGATTGTAGGCTGTGTTACCTGTACCTTTTTATTGGAATAGCATTAGAAGTCTTGATAGATATTGCTCTCAGCACATGAAGAAGAGACACAAGATTTTGAAAACATGTAGCGAACTGGCATGGTATCTGCAGGAGATTGGGAGTCTCTACATTCTAAGGGGGACACCCCTAGGAACCACGTGGAATACTCCTAAGGGGAAAGCAAAAGGGACTTGTGAGCTCCTGGTTGATTTAAGCACTAGCCGTGACAAAGGTTTCATACCTTTCTATGTAGGAAGAGATGCCCTGTCTGTAGCATAGATGCACTAAATGTTGCTAAATTAAAAAATTGGTGTTAGCAGTATTTAATGCCAATTTTATATATCAACAAACTCGCTAAAATCATATCAACAGTTGTGAAGCAGAAATAACAGGCTTTTTAGGGCAAAGATATTTATTCAATACTTTTAACGCGTGCACAGGCAAATGGGTAACGAATGGCTAGTTACAGCACTTATTCACATATGGTTGATTAAATACCTGGCAAAATCCTACACCACCACATACTAGCACAGGTTTTTTTATCACCTACCCCAGGCTGGCGTTAGGCCTATATTGCCAAGTATCTATTGGCCACTATATACATATGCAATATAAAATTACCCGACCGAGAATAGACGATCCAATAGACATTATTAACAATGTAAAACATACCTGGCAGTGTTTTTTTGCGCATGTGCAAGCACAACGCACGATGGGCGCGAGCGACAGAGCGTGCCTAATAGTACCGTGACGTCACTCGTGTTTAGTTTAGTGACTAGCCCTGCATATTATAGAGCAGCGCAAACTGGGGGGCGCGCCCCCGGGGTGTGGGAGAATTTGTAGGGGGGACGTGGGCGGTTGCAGAGGCCCCACACTCATCGCCACAGCATCTTAATATATAAAATCGAAAGGTTAGTGCTAGATGCGGTGAATCTGATTGGTCGTCAGCCTCTGGCCAATCAGATTGGTGGCTCTATGACGTCACACAACTGCCACTCTCTACACACACACACACACACACACACACACACACACACACACACACACACACACACACACACACACACACACACACACACACACACACACACTACATTACATCACGTGCAACACCGGGTATATCAGCTAGTTTAAATTAAATGCCGGGGGAGGCGTGAGGCCTCTGTAACTCACTTACCTGCTTTCTGCTGGTCTTCCGGGACGTGTCGCCATGGCAGCGAGGCATCAAATGACGCGGCGGGGTCACATGACATCACATGATCCACAACGTCATTTGACGCCGAGTCATTGGGAGAGAGGGGGGGGGGCGCGAACGCTGCGGCTCCCGGGCAGGGGGGGGCGCAGCTCAAGAAGTTTGCGCACCCCTGTCATGCAGATGGTCCTGTGGCAGTCAGCTGTCTTTTCCCTGTCTCTCCTAAATGGTACATTCCCAGGTAACATGTTATTTTGAATAAAAACATGTCCCATTATTTTTAAATCAATCGATGTTTTCATATAGCCAAATTCATTTGTACGTAAGCCAAGGACATTGCACATTCGTCAGCACTGAATTCCCCAAACCATCATTATTCTACAGTTCTGTCCAAGCTCAGCCTGCAACAAGTGTAACAATTCTACTAGTAATAGCAAGACATTGTGCAATGCACTGAAGCAGGCTCAGCTACAGTATGCTACTGCATGAACCAAGCAGAGCTTTCGTAAGATGTATGGAGGTGCGTAGCCTTACTATTGTACCATAAAATACCATGAATTCCCCTATATTTCTTCAATACACACTAAATGTCCTGACTGACTGCATTAGCAATAATTACAATCTATAAAAAGGACAAGTTAATAACAAGTTTGCAGAACAAAACATTAGAGTGGTTTTATGCAACATCGCCTAAGATAAAATGAGTAGCTTTTAGTTATAATTAGCAGCCAACGAGACATAATTAATGACTCTGAAAGGCCTTTTCATATACTGTAATGAAGTGGTATTATTGTTGATAATAATTAGTACATGTTTTATTGCTTTTAAGTGTAATATTGGGGTGGTGTTAGATGCCTGCAATGCCCCATGCCATGGCCGGCTGATCGGGTCACTTCTGCCACTCATAGGAATTTAACAAAAACTCAGTGAACTGATCTATGATTACTTGGCATCCTTGTTACATAAATTGATACTTGCTTAGGAAACCTAAGGCGGTTTACTAAGTCACCATGAGGCAAGTAAGATAGAAAATAAAGGGTATTGTCTAGACAGCGAGAGCAAGTTAGAACAAAGTTATTTACTCAATACAAACCTAATTACAGAGACAAAGAAGAACTATGGGCTATCGTATTTCCACCCCGTACCAAATTGATAATGACTTGTTTGAGCGAAACGTAAATGATCTTTTTATTTATATAGAAAATGTTGTTGTGGTTGAGAAAGCTTCGAACCTGCCAGTTCTTCTGCTTTGGCCACGGACCTCACATGCAGTGCAAAACAACAGCACCAGGTCGATCCAAAAAACTATTCCTTTTAATGATAAATGGTGCAAGATATCTGTAAGACAGAAGCGCCAGAGAACACCTGCATAGTGCAGACTTGCATAGTGCTAATAAGGCATAATGCAAAAGAACACACTCACAAACATAACATCAAAGAGACCTCCTCTGTGTGCGTACTGGTATCCACGTCCTCGCTCTGTACACATGTGGGGGAGGGGGCTGCTAGTACTGCCATGCTGCTGCAATGCATGGCACTTCCATGTTCCACTCCTTTCAGTCTTCGGAGCGCCACCACTTCTGTGTTTTGTCAGAGTGCTGCTGGCTTCTCACTGGGGCTCTGGATCCTCTGATAGCAACAAGGGCCAATAATCACCCAGTGAAACGCGTTCACTCAGAGTTCTACTGGCAGTGTTCTGCTACGAGTAGTAGCTAGAGACAATAATCACCCAGCAAAACGCGTTCATTCAGAGTTTTACTGGCAGTGTTCTACTACGAGTAGTACCTAGAGACAATAATCACCCAGCAAAACGCGTTCATTCAGAGTTTTACTGGCAGTGTTCTACTACGAGTAGTAGCGAAATACAATAATCACCCAGCGAAACGTGTTCACTCAGAGTTCTACTGGCAGTGTTCTACTACGAGTAGTAGCTAGAGACAATAATCACCCAGCAAAACGTGTTCACTCAGAGTTCTACTGGCAGTGTTCTACTACGAGTAGTACCTAGAGACAATAATCACCCAGCAAAACGCGTTCATTCAGAGTTTTACTGGCAGTGTTCTACTACGAGTAGCAGCAAAATACAATAATCACCCAGCGAAACGTGTTCACTCAGAGTTCTACTGGCAGTGTTCTACTACGAGTAGTAGCTAGAGACAATAATCACCCAGCAAAACGTGTTCACTCAAAGTTCTACTGGCAGTGTTCTACAACGAGTAGCTAAAGACAATAATCACCCGACGTGTTTTGCTGACATAATGCAGCTTCCTCAGTGTATGGGTTTGCATAGGCAGTCTCTAAAGGTTTCATTGGTAACCCCACAAGCTGGGTGTGCAGACTGGGCAGGCTCCCCTGATGTCCCTGAAACGGTTTTGCAGTGAGAAGGAGGCAGAAGCTGCTGTGCAGTTTGTTTGCACCAGTTTTTCACCCAGGAGATTTTGAGAAACAGACCCCCACAGACTCTTGCCAGGACTGACATCTGGATATCTTGCCATGCCATATCTACTGTGATAACCTGAATGAGGATCCAAGGTCACAAAAATAGTTTAATTATTGCCACATGGAAGTGATTATGGTGCATTAGCGGTGGGCACTGTGCAAAAAGAACCAACAAAGCGTTAGGGGTTGTCCCTCTTAATATCCCTTTGGGAGGTCAGAAGTATATAGCTAAACACAGTTTTACTTTTCACTGCAACATGTCAATTTTAAGTTAAGTACTACCCAGTAAGGTCCATTCAGGAAATTGTTACCCACTGACTTCCCTAATACTTTCAAAAGCGGTCCCCTCAAGGCTTGCAATTCTCTTGTGATATCACTGAGGCCTGGAACATGGTGCAGAGAGGAGCGCTGGGCAGCGCTGACGCTCGTGCTCTCCTGCTCAAGCAGGAGATTTTTCTTGTCCCTGCATGAGCGCCAGCGAGCGCGCTTGTGTGCCGGATGGGAGGCTTTCGGGAGGCGGGTCTGGAGGCGGAGTGGGATGCGGGGCTAGCGCGCCACGTCACGGCGCCGACGTCACGGACTGCCATTGGCTTCTGGCAGTCACGTGACCGGCCCTGCGCTTCCCACAGCGGGAAAACTACAATTGGGTTGTCGGCTGAAATTCCACACGCCTCCGCATGCCTGCGGAAGCGCCGTCTAAAGCCGCGCTGATAGGGATAATGTTTCCCCTCAGCGCGGCTCAGCGCGGCTCAGCGCGCCTCAGCACAGTCTTTTTGACCATGTCCGAGGCCTTAGCCATTACACTGTATCATCTTTACCCTCTCACCCCTATTTGTTATTTTTACATCCTGGCAATGGCAACCTGTTGACTTCTGTCCACTGGCCAACTGAACATTTCAGACGAGGTTCAACCAGCAGGTTGGGTTCATGGCTAAACCCTGTTGGGTGTTGTGTACCAATAGGCAACTTCAGACCACAAAACACAAAGACTATTGTGTTGCTCATGCTCTCCTCTTTGCCATCATCTGCAGCAGGACACTAAGAGGTTTGCTTGGACCCAGCCCGTCTTCTGCATAACATCACCCATAGACCCACAGGACTACAGGTTCCATATTACTCTCATGTCAATCAAATGCATTTTTGGAGCTAATTACATAATCCTCTTAGTTTAGTGTATGTCTATGCAGCTGACGAAAGAGGCAGGTAGCTCTTGAAACGTTGTGCTTTTCTGTCTCGACTGAGCCACTGATTGAGCCACCTGTGCTGAAGCAGGCAAATCCTGAAAACCTGACCTGTTGGTAGCTCGTGAGGACTGGAGTTGTCTACCCCTGTCCTGGCTGCATCCAATCATGTTGTCAACAAAAGTCAGCATGTGCTCCTCACCCTTTCAGACTCCTATCCCACCAGCAATAAAGATGTAATCATCTCTGAGGCTGCAGTAAAAGGACCAGTTCAAGCTGTTGTTTAAAAAAAAGGAAAAAAAAATGTTCATTCAATATGTGCATCAATACAATCTGCACCCTGACAAGTGATTAGCTAAGTTTCCGATCGATCCGTTCTATCGATCGGTGAAGATTCGGCTGGGGGTTTCACTAAATGCATCCTGCGTCCTCTTCTGCTGCACCGACAGCCAAAGTTCTGTGACGAAGATCATGTGACCAGGCAGGCACTATATTCAATTGGTTCACTGCTATAGAGGGCAGGGCTCAAAAAAGTTTCAGAAGGGGAAGGGGGTGTGACTTTGTATATGGTTGCTATAGAAACAAAAATGTCTGTTACATTAGAATACATTAAAATGTCTTTAAAATTGATTTTTTTTTTTATTTTTTTTTAATTTTTTTTTTAAATGCTACAAGTATTTTCTCATAGTACAGAACTGATTTACTAAAAAAAAAATACACATGTACAGTAAGATATTGCTTGAACTGCAGCTTTAAACGTTGTTACGTGTTTGGGGGAAAGTGGATAGATTACCCTTTGGAGCAAGCATTGGAAGTTCTACAGTGTGCACCAGAAAATCTTTTTGGTTTTTTGCTCCCCAGATTAGCTCCCACACTAAGGAGAAAATAGGCATCAAATATCATATGTAGAGAAAAACGTTGTGAAGGGCACTCATAATAATAACTAGATGTGAATACAAAGGGATAATTATTATCTAGGGTAATTATCCCTTTGTATTCACATCTAGTTATAATAACCCTAGATAATAATTGTGCATAAATAAATATAAGTATTAATCTAAGTGTTATATACAAAAAGGATATATATATATATAAAAAAAAAAGATATATCTCAAGTGAATAAAGTGCAATCACAAGAGGGGAAAAAGGGGATAATATATAAATTAATATGAATGCCATATTCATCAATTGTTAATGTTAATTAACTTATCACCTGAGATCAGACTCCAAAAGACTGTTCATGGTCCCAAGGCTCAACAAAGTATCCGGACGTTCCTCCTTCTCCTACCGTGCACCCCAAAACTGGAACAACCTACCAGAGACTCTCATATCCACCACCAGTTTAAGTTCTTTCAAATCTAAGGCTGTCTCACACTTTAATCTGGTCTGTAACTGTTTCATACGCCCATAATATATATTTTCTTTAACTGTGCACGCAATGTCTTGTATATAATGTATACCTTGTTCATTTATGTAACAGTACTTGTAACCATGTATTATTTGTTTTACTCTGTGCCCAGGACATAATTGAAAACGAGAGGTAACTCTCAATGTATTACTTCCTGGTAAAATATTTTATAAATAAATAAATAAAAATAAATAATTAACTATGCAAAGAGTGGAGAAAGAATTATTCATAACATGTATTAACCCCTGGATTTAATGCTGCTCTTAATTACAGATAGACCAGTCTGCGGGTTGATACGGGGGGGGGGGGGAGGGAGGAAGAAAAGAGGGCCCAGAATCCAAATATCTGGAATGCAAACTGATGACTGACAAATACATTGAACCAGATAATAAACACAGCATAAAACACAGAATTGAACAATGTATCTGCTCGTAACCTTGTTTTTTGGTCACAAGCAGATACATTGTTCAACGTTGTGTTTTATACTGTGTTTTTTGCTGTGTTTATTATTTGGTTCAATGTATTTGTCTCACCAGTAAATTGTTTGCATTCCAAATATATGGATTCTGGGCGCTCTTTTTTTGCTTTCCCCTCTGTATCAAATATCATATACAGTATATTTAAATACATATTATATGTATTTCACTTATGGATGTGTATACTTGGATACTTCACCCAATTAGTTCCAGTATGTTAACAGTTAATACTGCTTGATTAGCTTGGGGTTTGTGTGTTTGTGTGTGTGTCCGTGTACACACACACACACACACACACACACGCACGCACACACACACACACACACACACACACACACACACACACACACACACACACACACACACACACAATAATTAGACAGGCAGAGGTTTTACCATCAGACTTGTCTCTCTCCTTGGTATATCTTGGTTTACACCAACTCAGTTCCAGTTGGGTAAAAAGTTAACACTGTTTGTTTACCTTGGGGTGTATCATATATTTGTTATTGTATCGGGTAGGCAAAGATTGCACCTCAATCTGACTTGTTCCTCTACCAGTGTGCCTTCCCCACCTGGTCAGTGGGAGTTGGGATAATACCAATAATGTAACTTGGGGTATAATAGCTTATTAATGGGTGGGCAGAGATTATTCCGTGATCTGACCTCTCTCTGCATTTTTCTGGTGCTTTTGTCTTATACATATTATGTATCAGCATTCTTTGGTCCAATGTTGCCACATTTTCCCTAGCTTCCTACTTGGGAAGTGTTAATAGGAGAAGTTGGGGAGCAGTTACAGTAAAGGGGTACAGAGACCATATCGGAAGTGGTTGAGTCTCAAAATTCAGATGTAAAAAAATTATTGCAAATGATGCAACTTTGCTCCAAAAAACCAAACAGTATCTCAAAACAGACTTTTCTCTGAATTGATACATAGACCCCTTAATTAGGAAGTTAAAAAACAGATCCAGATGACATTATTTTCTAAACAAATTTTGACCACACTTACATCTTCATAATAATGCAAAACCAGAACCAAAAATCAGAAAAACGTTTACAGGCAAAACCAAAATATCAGGGTCATTGAGCATCTCATACAAGAAACAAAGTAGCAGCACGCTACCACATACTGTACCTAGCGGAGAGCTCATGGATATCAGTGGAACAATACAATATAACTCACATTTATTCACTCATGGATAAGAAACCTCCGATGCGTTTCGCACACCCTGGCATTTTAGCAGGGCGTACATCTCTTTGAGACACTGCTGTACATACCTGTCTCAGTGAGAATGGCTCAACTTGACAAATGTCATCAATTTCAAAAATCTTAAAAAGGGAATCAAACAACCACCACACAGTCTTTATGTGTGTCCCAGAACTGTAATGTATACCAGGTTGGATACAGTTGTGTGGTCCAGTCTGCTATCCTACTGAATTACTGTATTATAAAAGTCTGTTATCACATCCTCCCTTTTGCTTTTAGATTAGCTTGGTAAGCACATATTGTCTTTATTTAAGGTTTTCACCAGACCAAGTATATCTTTTTTCTGACATCCCTTTTATGTGTGGAGTAAAACAAAGAGAGCAGACCCTATACTACTCCAAGGGAGGCTTAGCCGGGGGTTAGTCTGTTGTGAGACGTTTAAACCAAAGCAATGTATCACAAGATTATTTTACACTCGTACTTCCCACATAATTCTTTTGTTTTCACGCAGTTCCTTTTGGCAGATTAACTGTATGTCTAAAATGGATTAATGTAGAAAAGGGACAATGAGAGTGATTGCATTTTCTTATAACAATATTGGGCTTATGTATCAAAGACTCAGAACTGAAAAACCAGGACCAAAGTGGAGCAATATAACAGCACCAGAATAATCAATCCAAAACCCCCCACTGATTAATTCTGCTCGTACTGTAATCCTGTTGTCATTTCTTGCTTCACCTTAGCCCAGATTTTGCAGCTTTGAAACATACTTTGTATAGTTGATATATTGTCTCCCACCGCATCGCTTTCAAACATTTTGAGCTGAGGAGCGACTTTGAGTTACAACATTTGGTTAACCCCCTCCCCCAAGCAACACAAAATAAATACAAGTAAATGAATGTGTGACAACTGTGACAGAAACCAGGGGTTGGTAATAAACTCCATATACAGGGCTCCCAGGATACTGAACAGTTTCTGTCCTGTCTAAGCTGAACAGGGCAGCCTCGTGGTACAGGCACTCCATTCCACAGTTTGTCTGCTGCCTGTTTTCTGTCACCTGTCATGCTGATTAGAGTTCAGGTATATAAGACCTGTTTCCTGTTTCCTCTGGGCCCCGCCCAAGAGCCTGGAAGGCTGCTGAACTGCAGAGGGGTGAGAAAGCCTCTTTCCCAAATTGCTTCATTCATTCTGTTAGTTTGTCTAAAGACTGCAAAGGTACTTATTTTGTTGGTGGAAGTGGACAAGCCACTTCCAACTCTGAGTCAGGGACATCTAAGTTTAAGTTATCGCTCAGACGAGCAGCTTTTTGTTTGGCTTTGTTTTCTGTTTAAACTGTGGCAGTCTCAGTGCCTGGGACTGAATAAACCAGGCATAGCCTGTTTAAAGGAACAGTACGTGACGTCTCATCATTTAACCTACCCTAAAAGACCGTGTTCTAACAGTCCCGGACAGACGGCGGAGCCCCGGAGTAAGCCGTTTGTCACATATGGTGGAGAATGCGGGCAGAACACTGAAAGGTCTGGGGGTTAAAGAACTTTAAAAAAAAAAAAAAAAAGAAGGTTTTTTTCTCTCTCTCCAAACAAGATGGAAGACGTGGTGAGTGCGCTGGTACGCAATGTCGCTGTCCAGAAAGACGCGAATGAAGCCCTGCAACAGGCGAATGCAAACCAGCAAGAGACAAACCGCTTGCTGAGAGAGGAGCAACAGCGGCTCGCTCAGGGCTTACAGCAGGAACTCGAGATCCTGAGGGGGACTATCAGTAACCTTCCACTGGCAGCGGCAGCCCCAGTTCCGAAAATGACCAGGGCAAGCCACTACCTTCAGAAGATGGGACCCTCGGATGATGTGGAAGCCTATCTTCTCACGTTTGAACGCACGGCACAGAGAGAGGGATGGCCAGAAGCTGAGTGGGCTGGTCTAATCGCACCCTTCCTAAGCGGCGAACCCCAGAAGGCTTACTTTGATCTAGAGCCAGCCGAAGCTAACGTCTATGCAAAATTGAAGTTCGAGATCCTCGCCCGCCTCGGCGTAACCACGGCTGTTCGCGCCCAAAGGTTTCACGCATGGTCCTTCACGATGGATAAAGCCACCCGAAGCCAGATGTATGACCTCATCCACCTCGCCCGGAAGTGGCTACAACCCGAGATCAACTCAGCAAGCCACATCGTGGAACGGTTGGTCATGGACCAGTTCTTGAGGAAACTTCCCTCTGCCTTACGCCATTGGGTCAGTCGGAGTGACCCCCACAATGCGGATGAGCTTGTGGCCCTCGTAGAAAGGTACAATGCAGCAGGAGAGCACCCGCAACCCACAGTCGTGGAGCAACCCCACTACCCGAGGTTCCAGGACTCTTCCAGAGACGGTAAAAGGGTACCGGGGTTAAGGGGAGCTGAAGAGCGGCGACCACCTTCACGCAGCACCAGCAACAGTGGTTCGCACACTAAGGGCAATAGCCAACATGGGGAGCCGGGAAAAGGCTCTAAGTGGGACACAGACTATGTACCTAAATGTGTAAATTGTCATGAGAGGGGCCACACAGCAAAAATCTGCCCACTAAATGATGAGCCCATGCAATGCAACAGCGTGGAACCTTATTCGCTGTTGTCCCAATGTATGGGCCCTAGCCCAGAGGACCCCTTGAATAACCATCTGTGGGCATTTGTAAAGGTTAATGGTAAGAGGGTTCGGGCACTTCTTGACTCTGGGAGTATGGTCACACTAGTGTCCGAATACCTATTGCCCATTAAGAAGAAACAGGTAAACAGTTCACAAAGAGTGGCAATTTGTTGTATACATGGGGATAATCATGAATATTCCACTGTTGATGTTTTTTTTGAAACAGAATTTGGTTCTTTAGATTTCAAGGTGGGTGTTGTACCCAAACTGGCACATGATGTGTTAATAGGGACCGACTTTCCCCATTTTCTAAAAATGTGGTCCCCAGCTCAGAATAGCGCCCAGAGTTCAATAGCAGACCATAACGAAGTGTTAGAAGAAACAAATCCTTTCCCTTTTTCAGAAATGGAGGTTGACGAGGGCCCAAATAAGAAGGGGGAAAAGGAGGAGTGCTGTGAAATTCCCTTCCCCATCACTACTTTGGTAGGGAATACCCCAAATCAAGATGTTGATCAGGCACTTACCACCCCAGTACAGGATAAGACCCTCGCTGACCTAGAGGTCAGTCCTGGGAGTTTTAAGAAGGCCCAGTGGGAGGACCCCACATTAGCGGTAGCAAGGGGAAATATACGGGACCAGAATAGTACTCATGGCCAACCAGATAGGTCACTTGCTTACCCCTACTTCGAGGTAGAGAACGACCTAGTATATCGGGTTGATAAAAGAAAATCAGTTACAACTAAACAATTGTTGGTACCACGGACATTCCGTAACGTAGTATTACACCTCGCACATAGTCATCCATTGGGGGGACACCTAGGGGTGGAAAAGACAAAAGAAAAGGTTCTCCGAAGCTTTTATTGGCCTGGGGTTCTGGCAGAAATTACAAACTATTGTTCCTCATGCCCAGTATGTCAGATCACCGCCCCGTTCAAAGCATACCGCAGCCCATTGGTACCCCTTCCCATAATAGAGGTACCATTTGACCGGATTGCTATGGATCTAGTAGGACCCCTAATAAAGTCTGCTAGGGGACATCAGCATATATTGGTAATATTAGATTATGCTACCCGATATCCGGAGGCAGTTCCCCTACGTAGCACCTCTGCTAAAAACATAGCAAAAGAGTTAGTACTTCTGTTTTCCCGGGTCGGAATTCCTAAAGAGATCTTATCTGACCAGGGAACACCATTTATGTCCCAAGTAACAAAAGAGCTATGTAAACTCCTAAAAATCAAGCATCTCAGAACCTCAGTCTATCATCCACAAACAGATGGTTTAGTGGAAAGGTTCAATAAAACCTTAAAGAGCATGTTACGCCGGGCAGTCGATAAGGATGGGAAAAACTGGGACTGTTTGTTACCATACCTGTTATTTGCCATTAGGGAAGTTCCCCAGTCATCCACAGGCTTCTCCCCGTTTGAACTATTGTATGGCCGACATCCAAGGGGCTTACTGGATATAGCCAAAGAAACTTGGGAACACGAGGTTACCCCTTACAGAAGTGTAATAGAGCATGTTGCCCAAATGCAGGACCGCATTGCTGCAGTCCTACCCATAGTGAGGGAACACATGGAGAAAGCTCAAGAAGCACAAAGGAATACGTATAATAAGGGTGCTAGGGTCAGAATTTTTTTTCCAGGTGATAGGGTACTAGTTCTGGTTCCCACCGTGGAGAGTAAATTCCTTGCTAAATGGCATGGGCCATATGAGGTCTTGGAAAGAGTGGGAGAAGTAAATTATAGGGTAAGGCAGCCAGGTAGGAGGAAACCTGAGCAAATTTACCATATAAACCTACTCAAGCCCTGGAAAGATAGAGAGGTCTTGTTAACCCTAGTACCCCCAGGTCCGTCAGAGAATCAAGAAACTGACCCAGAGGTTAGCATAGCTGAAACACTGTCCGTGCATCAGAAACGAGAGGTCCAGAGTTTAGTGAGAAGGAACAAAGAAATCTTCTCTACACAGCCAGGTAAAACTAACGTAATTAAACATGACATAGTCTCTGAACCGGGGGTCCGAGTTAACCTTAAACCGTACCGAATCCCAGAGGCCAAGAGAGAGGCTATAAGTTTAGAGGTTAAAAAAATGCTAAAACTAGGCGTAATTGAGGAATCCCAAAGTGGGTGGAACAGCCCTATAGTTTTAGTCCCAAAGCCAGACGGTACAACAAGGTTTTGTAATGACTACCGGAAACTAAACGCGGTGTCAAAATTTGATACTTATCCTATGCCCAGGGTGGATGAACTTGTAGAGAGACTGGGCAAAGCCCGATATCTCACAACCCTAGACCTAACAAAAGGGTACTGGCAGGTTCCCCTCACAGAAAGGGCAAAAGAAAAAACAGCCTTCTCAACCCCAGACGGCCTCTTTCAATATAAGGTGCTGCCTTTTGGCTTACATGGAGCTCCCGCCACATTCCAAAGAATGATGGATAAAATTTTAAAACCACATGTTCGGTACGCTGCCGCCTACCTGGATGATGTGGTAATCCATAGTGAAGATTGGCAGTCCCACCTTCCAAAGGTCCAAGCTGTGCTCGACGCAGTTCGGTCTGCTGGACTAACTGCTAACCCCGCTAAATGCACTATTGGTCTGGAGGAGGCCAAGTATCTGGGGTATTCTATTGGTAGAGGGTTACTCAAACCACAAACACTCAAAGTAGAGGCGATACAAAATTGGCCAAGGCCAGTCACAAAAAAACAAGTAAGGACCTTTTTGGGGTTAATTGGCTACTATAGGAGGTTTATTCCCAATTTTGCAACTAAGGCAACCCCACTAACCGACCTCACAAAAGCAAGAGGACCGCTAATGGTAAAGTGGTCCCCCGAAGCCGAACAGGCCTTTAGAAGCCTGAAAGAAGCTCTCTGTGCCCAACCAGTGTTGGTCACACCTGACTTCTCCAAAGAGTTCGTAGTCCAAACCGACGCATCTGAGGTAGGGCTGGGGGCGGTACTCTCCCAAGAGTCTCAAGGGGAGGAGCACCCCATCCTTTATTTAAGTAGGAAACTAAATCCCCAGGAGAAAAATTACTCCATAGTCGAGAAAGAGTGTCTCGCAATAAAGTGGGCTGTAGAGACACTCAAGTATTATCTGTTGGGGAGAAAGTTCCGATTGGTCACAGATCATGCACCCCTTACCTGGATGTGTCAAAATAGGGAGAAGAACGCTAGGGTGACCAGGTGGTTCCTAAGCCTACAGCCCTTTAAATTTTCTGTGGAACACAGGTCGGGGCACAAACATGGCAATGCCGACGGGTTGTCAAGGATGCACTCCCTAATATCCATGGTCGCTCACCCCTCGAGGTCTGAGCTGGGGGGGAGGATATGTGACAGAAACCAGGGGTTGGTAATAAACTCCATATACAGGGCTCCCAGGATACTGAACAGTTTCTGTCCTGTCTAAGCTGAACAGGGCAGCCTCGTGGTACAGGCACTCCATTCCACAGTTTGTCTGCTGCCTGTTTTCTGTCACCTGTCATGCTGATTAGAGTTCAGGTATATAAGACCTGTTTCCTGTTTCCTCTGGGCCCCGCCCAAGAGCCTGGAAGGCTGCTGAACTGCAGAGGGGTGAGAAAGCCTCTTTCCCAAATCGCTTCATTCATTCTGTTAGTTTGTCTAAAGACTGCAAAGGTACTTATTTTGTTGGTGGAAGTGGACAAGCCACTTCCAACTCTGAGTCAGGGACATCTAAGTTTAAGTTATCGCTCAGACGAGCAGCTTTTTGTTTGGCTTTGTTTTCTGTTTAAACTGTGGCAGTCTCAGTGCCTGGGACTGAATAAACCAGGCATAGCCTGTTTAAAGGAACAGTACGTGACGTCTCATCATTTAACCTACCCTAAAAGACCGTGTTCTAACAGTCCCGGACAGACGGCGGAGCCCCGGAGTAAGCCGTTTGTCACACAACATATATGCACACACATACACGCATGCATGGGCATACACACACACACACACACACATGCATGCACAGGCATACACACACAGATATGCATAGACATACTTACACATAGGGTATACAAAAGGGGTGACCCCTGCTCAGGTATTGAGGAAATAAGGGGGGGGTGCTCCTATGAGATAGACTAGACAGTAGTAAATACTAAACCAGATAAGATAGACCCAGTTACACATCTGCATGGGCATTCACACACACATGCATAGGCATACACACACAGACGCACACATGCATAGGCATACATACATGTTGGTACACATATTGGCATACACACACATAGGCATACATACACAGACAGACATGCATAAACATACACACACACAGACAGACATACAGAGCCATACACACACATGCAGAGAGACATGCACTAACATACTGCAAGGATCCAGTGCAGACTCCGCCCCCGCCAAGCTCCAGTCGCCTGATTTGCTCTAGATTCTTCCCTGCCTGCAGCAGCATGCTGGCACCTGATTCGCCGGCCCTCCTATTTAGGCTCAGCCCTTCCACCAGGAAATTGGCTGAGCCTAATCCTATGTAACCTCGGCTAGTTGCAAGCACTTAGCCTTGCCTCTCCTTGCCTTATTCTACTTTGGACTGATTTCTTCATACTCAACCTCGGCTAGTGACCCCTATGATCCTTACCTCTCCACTCCTTGACCACGGCTAATGTCCCCTACGATCCGCACCTCTCCAACCCTGACCTGGATATCCACGACGACGAAACTCACATTCCGGACGCGGCTTTGTGGCTCCAAGTCGGTGTTTCTACATCCCCATCTCGGCCCTACGGTCCCGTCTAGTTTGGGGTGAGCAGTCCGTTACACATACACAGACAGACATGCATAGACATACACATGTAACCCCTCATTATTCTCTTTAGACTGACAACTATATGCTAAGGCGGGGGCCCAAAGTCCCACTCCCCATTACGACCGGTGCTATCTCACTAGCTGAACACATGGCTGCAGGTCAGACAAATGGGAAACCGCACCGGGCTTTGAATAAGACAAGTGTATTAATAGTAAAACCTCTCCAAACACAGTTCGCTCTATATACAGAATACTTATGATCCTCAAATGGGAGGATCTTCACTAACAAACACAGTGCATTTCACATAAGTTGATGCGCAGGTGTGTACCAATGTCTTTCCCCAATTCCACCCGACCCTGTGTTATAGGGAGCCCGTGTGTTGGTGCCAGTACACAGTTGGAGCTCTTATAGAAAGTGTGTAACTGTAGCAAGCCTGTATCTTCACAAAGACTTCGGTACCCCTTGTCAGTGGTGAGGATCCCCTCTGTAGCTATTCACGCCTCCCTTTATCTGGTTGGCAGATGCTCTGCACTGGTGGACCGATTCACGAGCTTGTCCCAGCTCCACGGAGTTGTTATGCTCAAGAACGGGTTCTTAGATCACCATGAATCACCCTCCAAGGTCCCTCTGGATCGCGGCAGCTCTGCCCCTTCATGCTCCGCCAGGGTCTTTTTAAAGACCCTTTTAGTCCCTCCCCTCGAGTCAAGTGTCATTGGCTGAGGGCCATGTCTATCAAAGAGTCACATCGTGGACACAGCACAGAGAAGAGCCAGCAAGGGGGCAGTGTGTATCTTAAGTGTACACATTTCCAAGGGGTTACACGCACAATGGGATGCAATGGGATTTCTTGCTTGGAGCAATTTAGAGATATTTTGCCACTATGTTGTAACCATATGGGTTACATACAGTATAAAGCATTGCTATAAGACACAGAAGAATAGCAGGTTAGTGCGTTTTCATGCGCAAATCTATAAAACAGATGTTTATGTTGCGGTGGGCGTGTCAACATCTTTTTGACAAAGAACAAAGTGACGCTTAGTTGTAGAGTTAGTGACGGAAGAAGTACTGTATGTAGTCTGTGGGGCACATATGTAAATTATATGATGCAATAAACTACACGCGTGTGCTACTTGTATGCGTCAAAAAAATGCGTTAAAATTGTCCGTCAAGATTTTCTTTGTGTGAAACTCAAATGCAAATACACAAATATTTCTTAGTGCACCTATATGTATGAACATAGGGTTCTTAGTGCACCTATATGTATGAACATAGGGTTCTTAGTGCACCTATATGTATGAACATAGGGGCTCTGTTACCACTTCCTCAGTCAGCAATGTTTCCCATTGTTGAGCTGTTCATTTAATTGATGTAAAGATGGAGAATAAAGAAAATGAATATAACTTTGCTAGTCATGTACATATATCTATTAAATATCTATTAAATTGGGTTTCTATTAAGACTTGCAACATATTTATGTGCATATATTTAAACATGACGTCCTCCCTACAAATACTAATAAAACGTGCGCACAATATAAGAACATGAATAATGATATACAGTACCAACATATGTCGCTAATCATTATGGGTGAATATATTGTTTTTTTCACGCAACTCTTTCAATCTGTTTTGAAGGCACAGGTCTTTATGGATAGTGCCCTCTGGGGGTCCTAGGTATCATGGCACAAATGGTACAATTCTGGGGCAAAACAAACTGCACCTGATGTATTAATCAAAAAAATGCTACTAAGTAATGGGATTTTGTCCTTTGATACATATGGTGCAGAGTTTCTCAGGAATACTGAACCACTTTTCCCCACATACATACATATGCCCCAGAGTTTCTTACAAATACGCCAGATTTGTAACCAAAGTAGATTACCCCAGATCATGGGGCTTATGTAACAGGACAATAGTGGTGCAGTTCTGCGGCAATAAACTGCACCAAATGTATCATTACAGTAATATGATCTGTTCTTTGATACATCTGGAGCAATGTTTTTTTTTGCATCGGAAATTGCTCTGCTTTTGCCCTGATACCTCTGCCCCGTGGGGGGGGGAAACCTAGAAGGCAAAACTGGAGCAAAATAACTGCACTATATGTATAAAAGAAAGATTGCGTTCCTTTGATACATAGACCCTTTCTCAGGTTTTGGCTTGAATTGTGCTCCATTTCGAAAATCCATTTGAAAGTTTGGGCCTTAATGACTCCCCTGGGATAAATTGGGTGCTCTTTTCCTCACTGCCCTGTATAACCCGTTATGGAGATCTTGTATCAATTATGTGTTTGTTTGTTTGTTTGTTTGCTTGTTTGTTTATGGTGCACAGCCCTTTGTTTATATTTTTGCTAATGGTCAAAATGTGAAAAGCTTCTTAAACAGCATTTTGCAGATAGCTAGAGCAGGTTTATGCCACTGAACTCCTCTATAACCCCACCTACGTGACCTTTGCACCTTCAACGTCTGCCATCCCGCTCCTCACTCTCCCAAATAAACACAGACACCTTAGTTGGGTACAAATGACCACAGCCTTTTATTAATCAAACCATAATACTCCTGGACCTGGTCAGAAAGTAGCCCCACTATGATGCAGCCCACTGCCGCTTCATGACCCAGTGGGCACTCATGCATCGTATTACCTGGGGTCCCACTTAGAAGAGCCTTAGGCTAGGACATAGTGGAATCAGCATCTCTGAGGCGGGCTGAGCCGCGCTGAACAGATGCACAAAGCCCCTGCATCTGTAATCAGCGCGGCTATAGTTTCTCCCTCCGCATGCGTGCTGATGCGTGTGGAGGCTGAGAAAATCAGAAGAGACAGGCAAGTTTGAAATTTTGCCGCTTGGGGGAGCGGAGGAGCGGTCATGCAGCCGGCATTTTACCTACTGTGTCGGTGAGATAGCAGAGCCACCAGACCAGACAGAGTAGAGGCAGCACAGAGGTGTGTGTGTGTGTGTGTGTCACTGTGTGTGTGTGTCACTGTGTGTGTGTCACTGTGTGTGTGTGTCACTGTGTGTGTCACTGTGTGTGTGTGTGTGTGTGTGTCACTGTGTGTGTGTGTCACTGTGTGTGTGTGTCACTGTGTGTGTGTCACTGTGTGTGTGTGTGTCACTGTGTGTGTTTCACTGTGTGTGTGTCACTGTGTGTGTGTGTGTCACTGTGTGTGTCACTGTGTGTGTCACTGTGTGTGTGTGTCACTGTGTGTGTGTGTGTATGTCACTGTGTGTGTGTGTGTGTGTCACTGTGTGTGTGTGTGTGTGTGTGTGTCATTGTGTGTGTGTGTGTGTGTGTGTGTGTGTGTGTCACTGTGTGTGTGTCACTCTATGTGTGTGTGTGTGTCACTGTGTGTGTGTGTGTGTCACTGTGTGTGTGTGTGTCACTGTGTCTGTGTGTGTGTGTCACTATGTGTGTGTGTGTGTGTCACTGTGTGTGTGTATGTGTCACTGTGTGTGTGTGTGTCACTGTGTGTGTCACTGTGTGTGCGTGTCACTGTGTGTGCGTGTGTCTCTGTGTGTGTCACTTTGTGTGTGTGTCACTGTGTGTGTGTGTCACTGTGTGTGTGATTTATGTATGTGTGTGTGTGTGTCACTGTGTGTGTGATTTATGTATGTGTGTGATTTATATATGTGTGTGAATATATTTATCAAAGTTGCACAATGTTAATAAATAATTTATTCTCACAACATGTCTTTTTTTTTAATTTTTAAAATATTATATAATACACACACACACACACACACACACACACACACACACACACACACACACACACACACACACACACACACACACACACACACACGTTCCCCAGTGACAGACAAACACACAGACCACTTCAAAGTGACACACACAGTTACCCAATGACACACACACACACACACACACACACACACACACACACACACACACACACACACACACACACACACACACAGCTACCAAGTGACACACAAAGTGATACCCGCCTCCCAAGCGCGCTTGCTGTCTCCTCTGCCAGGACAGCAAAAAGCTCCTGGTAGAGCGAGCGGCAGCAAGCAACAGCACCAAATTCTTTACTATGTCCCAGGCCTTAGGCCCGCCGCACTTGGCCATGGCCCAACAGCGCCTCCTGTTGGAACCCCTCACATAGCTTCCCATTTAACCACCTAGGCAAAACTGACACAAATCCACGCAAGTCCACAAATCTCCAGCTGTGCCAATAAACACCACCACAACTTTACCATACACTTGTATTTTTTTTCCTCTTCATTTTCGGTTTTATTTATTTTTTATTATAACCTGATACAACATCATCATAACAACATCAACCTCCCACCAACTGAAACCCAACGGGGGGTAGGTGGGGTTGGAACCATTTTTTGGAGGAGGTCAGCCGAGGAGGCAAGTCTTGAGACTGCCACCACTTAAGTAACCTAACCAGTAGCGGATTTTAAAAAAATGGCACCCGTATGCACTTACATGGTGCCGCACTCCTCTTCCAGCGCCGCGCCATCCCGTTGCCATGGCATCGTGACGCAGTGTGACGTCACGTTGCAGGCCACGCACGCGCGATCGGCGCCAGTCGCGCAAGAACGGCCGGCAAGCGCCAATTACGCATGCCGCCTCCAAATCGAGCCACCCTCAACATGTTGCCACCCTAGTCCCCAGCCTCTCGGGCCTATTAAATCCGCCAATGAAGCTAGCCCTCCCTCCTTATCCTCCCCCTTCCCGCCACGCATAACTACATCTCTCTTCAGGCCAAGGGTCATGTTACCCCTGTTTACTTATTGGTCAGGGATATCTGTACTGACACTCCTCAAATCCCCAGCTGACATTCACTGGGGAAAAACAACACCTGCAGGCCCCTTAATACAGCAATGCAGAGTTTCAGGATGTAAAGGCCGTTCTTAGCATAAATGAAGGGTAAAATTAGAAAGGGTTCTAGCTTTGTACTTTTCCAGGAAAAGCAGAAATGAGAACTATTGGTAAAGAAATTCAGTGGTGGTCAGCCGCTCCATTTCCAGTAACAAATGACATCACATCATGAATCACATCACAAATGAAGTTTACCTCATACCTTCACCCCTTTTGCTGCCTCAGGTACCTGCAATGTATTCATCCCTAAAGCCGCGTTTCATAGTGGGCGTGCACGCGACGGAGCGCATGGCGCCGCCTGCGCCTGTCGCTCGAGCGATTTGTGCTCATAAGGTTTGCACGACGGGGAGACGTGGCCGTGACGTCACCAGGCTGGTTCGCCGTGATTGGCCGAGCCGCTCACGTGTCGCGGCCATCGCGCGAAAAGACAAATTTATTTGTCTTTTCAAAAATCTGCTGAGCGGTCGCTCTTAATCGCTTGCGCGCACCATGGGCAGCCTCATAGAGGAGAGGGTTGCTGTTCGTGCCGCGCTCGCCGTCGCGCCCACTGTAAACGCAGCCTAAGAAGAAGTGACTGTGACCCACTAAGGTCCAGATCCACAGAGGTCTGTTATAGACTTAATGAGGCTTTAACCTAAATTAACATCTCATTAAAGCAGCAAAACTTGTACTACATCTTATTTTTAAGTTCTAGGAGTGAGGCGGGGGTGTCTCCAGACCTGAACCTCGTTAATTTCAGCTCCGGGGACCCCCAGCTTCCAAAGATAATGACCTCCGTACGGGGTTCCGGTATCTCAGTGGAGTTTAAATGTCCAAGGACACGCGGGCCAATAGGAAGCCGCAAGGGATGACATCACAGCTTCTTGTTGGCCCGTGTGATGCAGGACATTTAAGCCGCCAGTTGGTTAGGCGCACACGTCCCCTGGCTGCCGAAATACCGGCGCCCCCTACGGAGGTAAGTGTCTCTGGAAGCGGGAGGTCCCTGCAGCTAAAATTAACACCGTTCAGCTTTGGAGATGTAGTGCAAGGTGTTTTGCTGCGTTAACGACTGGTTCATTTAGGTTAATGCCTCATTAAGTTTGCTAATTTGTAACTGCAAAGGGCATTGTTTTTTGCCGGAAAGGCGAGAGACTATTTTACTAAAGTGCCAAGTGACTGATTTACCTCCCCAAACAAACTTTTGTACAACACAAAGGAAGACACCAGAGATTCCTGGGATATGTGCTAATGTAACCCTTCCTTGTAAGGATACCTGCTGTTGATGGACAGGCTCTTGAGCCAATGACTGAGAATCCAAGGGAGGTTGGATATGATTGGTTACCAGGAGAGGGAGGGACTAAATAAGGAGAGTTTAAGAGTCCCCAATGGAGCATGTGGGGGCAGAGCTGCCGAAACCAGGAGGCTCGAGTCACTGTCTCAGTGAAGTTGGAGGCCAAAGCCCGTATGCTGCAGTTCTGCTGATTCGGCGCTGCCACAGATAGGACAGTAAAGGTTCACCCCATATATAAGATGCTCATGTTCCAGGAGTCGGTAGTAACCCCCCGAGGAGATTCCACTTGCTAACACCATAGTACACATACCGGTTCCTTGCCAAGTCATTGTATGGTAACAGGCCTGCAATGTTTAACCCAACACACCAAAGAGCTCCAACGCTGTGCCGGCACCTATTAAGGAACCCTTAATAACACCGGGTCATTGGTACTTAAGGCAAGACATTGAGAGACTAACGCGCAGTGACTCACAGGGTGTGTGTATTGTTGTATAACATGTGTTGCCTGATACAGTAAGTGTATGATCCTCACGATTGAGGGTCACCGATGCGTTACTGTGGGAGCATAGAAACACAAACCCCTGCTATTCAAATATACGTGTTGTGTCTTACCGTTGGATCTCTGCCAAGCTCTCTGCTAGTGGTCCAGCATATTGTTCACATATGGGAGTATGACTGGGCTCACACTACAATCAGTCTAGGGGAAATAAAGAGGGGTTACACTAATTTGGATATTCAAAGTAAATTCAAATTTGCGTATATGCTGGGTCTAGATCAGAGTAATACCAAGACATATTTAATTTAAAAAAAAAAATAACACAAGGTTATGCAACACTAACGTGGCATTAAGCCTACGCTAATTAATTATAAAATGGCAATTGTTTTTATATATAGTTAGCTTTGTGGATCTGCATTAACATCAGGGAAATTAACGTCCATTACTGGTTTTGATACTGAGCCCTGAGGACTTACAGTATGTGGATCTGGGAGGTTAATCATCAATAATAGTCTATTGCAAGATTCTGAATGACTACTTTCAGACGGCATCGCCTCCTGACAACGTGACTCCATACGATGCAGCAGCGTCACACGGCGCCGCGTTGCCAAGGCAACGTGACACCATGTGACATAACTACATCACATGACGCCACGTAGCAGGAGAAGATGACGGCTGATAAAGGTAAGAGGCTCCACACTCTCTTGGGGGGCGGCGGCTCTCTCTGCAGGCCTCCGGCACCGAATTTTGACGCGCCAGCCCTTGCTCATATCATACACGCCAACATTTGAGAAATAATTTCAGGACATTTTGTGATCACATTTGTGATTAAATGTGGCAGATTTCCAAATCTTCCATTGATTTGCATTTGGATGAGGGAATTATTTTCAGGGAGGTAGCAGAAAAATAGATTTTTAGCTAAAAAAATCAGGGAGCCGTCCTCATTAATTAGAAAATGTGGCCAGCATGGCTGCCATGAAGCCAGTATTAATATTGTCCCTGGCTGAAAAACTGGTCCAAAATTGAGCAAAACAGCACCAGGTTCATCAAACAAGAAAATAATTACTCTCTATAGTACTTTGACAACAAGTAGCTGGACTGTACCTTGTATATGGTCTTTAGCAATGAATCATGCTTCTATGGCTAAGCAAGAACAGGAAGGAAAAGCTGATTATGCCGTTAGAATCTGCAATGGATTCTGAAGAAGTCATGAGCAGGACAGAAGTTCATAGAGACGTGCCCAGAGTGGGTGTGGTGTGTACATAGCACCAGTAACTTTGTTTGATCTTGGTACATTCTAGCAATGTTTAAATGAGGTTTATTAGATGGAATTGACACGTTGTTTTCTTTCCAGGCAGCCAACAACATCCTGCTTTCTCAGGGCACACAGAAGAGAGCACGCCTAATCAATACACTGAGTCACCCAGTAACCCACCTGTAGTACAATGTTTCATGCAGGTGCTGCTAGAAATAGAGAATTGCTGGGCACAGCATGAAATGAACGGGACCTGCGTACTCATTAACAACCTTATTATAGTGCAGTATTAAGGGGCAGTTCCACATAGCCAGTCAAAAATTATTTTATTTTGTTTGTACAGGTTGTTAATACTTCACCTATTTCATTGTGGTCATGTGAGTTATTGTGAAATAATTTCATATATGTATTTTCTCTGGAAATTTTAGAGATACTGTAGCTACCAAGTGCGTAGCAACCATATAAACAAAGAATGCCAGGCTTATAATATCAGCGATGTATAAATACACGTGTGGGTCTGTGCGTATCTTTGAATAACAGTGTGAATGTGTATATCATTTTGTATAACAGTGTGAATGTGGTTAGCCTATGGGGCCGATTCACAGAGCAGCGATAAGTGGTTTTAAGTGCGGTTAATGCCGTTATGGCGCGATACTGCCTGTTCTGCTACTCACAAAGCAGTGATAACAGCGCAGTATCGCGCTATAATGGCGTTTTGTCTGTGAAAATAAAGTCGGACGATAGGCCAATAAAATGTCAAACCCGCCGTTTTTTGCCAGTAACTGCTATTCGCAAAGCAGTGATAACGTTATCGTACTGTAAAAGCGCACCATTTCTTTTCACCAGCTAAAGGTTGGTGCAAAAGAGATGGAGACATGCATAAAAGCATGTTTTTTTTCCCTGCACAGCATTAATACCAGAGGCCGGCGGGAGGCATCTAAAGGGTAAGAAAAAACATTGAATGTGCTATTTTTCTTTTACAGGTTTTTTCATTGTATTTTCTGAATAGTTATTTTTTTTTATTTCCCATTGATTGCCAATGTATTTATGTATGCCCCTATAGGACTATACATACATACAGTGATAACCAATGCTTTTTTTTTTGGCAAATGCTTGCTTTAATTTCTTTTAAATGTATTTTTGTTCTTTGCTTTAAAATATTTCTGCTATTTATTTTGATTTTTAATGATGGGGATTTTTGTGGTCTTTTCAATTGTTTATTTCTGTTATTTTTTTGTTGTTTGCTTCTTAATTGTGTTCTATTTTTGGTCTTTTGCTTTTTAATAATGGTGTTTATTTGGAGTTTTCATTTATTTATTGATTTTTTGGGATGTTTTAATTGTTAATTTTGGTTTTTATTTGGTATTTGCTTAATTGATTGCTGGTACATTTGTGGTGCTTACTTATTTATTGTTGTTTATTTGGTGATTGTTTTGATTGCATTGAATATTGTTGGTGGTTGTTTATTTTTTAGGTTGACCATTGACTGCCATAGTTTTAAATCATGCCTATATTATATTGTATTGGGGGGAGGGTGGTGTATTTATTTAAAAGTATTGGACAATTTTTTTTGTGCATATGATTGGTACCGCAGGCCAGCACGGACCCCCCGGACACCCGGGGGGACCACCCGAAGACAATACCGGGGCCTGTATCTTGGGAAGTAGGTGGTCCCCGAGGCTGAAACCAATGTACTTCAGCTCAGGAGACCCCCTGCTCATGTACACTATTATTCAAATCAATATTTTTACTGCATGATCGCCTGTAAGAGCCGTGCATGAAGACTCAGCGTCCCCATGCAGCTCTTACAGGCTGCAGTTGCAGTATAGCACAATAGCATTGATACAAAAAATAGGTTGGACGATTGTGCATTTTTTTATCGGCCCTAAAAAAATGGCCGTCACTTCTTAGTGAATCTCACTTTTGGCTTCATGTCTGTGAGGAATCAGGGATCGCGGCGCCCGCGCCCTGGTTCCTCTGCTGATATATTCCCTCCTGCTGCCGTGGCGCGCACACCTCGCCAGCGCCACTCACCTCCGTCGGTTCTGGGGGTTCCCCGGCGTCCTCGGCGTCCCCGGTTTCCAGCAGTACCTCACGCGGCCGCCATGTTGCTCGGGCGCGCGCCTGAACAGCGCGCGCCGGGCGAAGTTAATTTATTCACTGCTCTGGCAGTGAAGACCCGCCCCCAATACAGGAATATGATCTCCTGTCAAGACAAGAGTCCTCACCTGTCTGCCAATCAAGGGAACCTATCCAGGATGGCTCCACGCAGTCCTCCAGGTCTGCCTTCACTTCTGATTGGTCAGCCACACTTTATAATGCCAGTCCTTCCTATCATTCATTGCTCGACATAGTTTTCACTTGGATTACTACTCTGGCGTTTTCTCTCTCATTCACTCAGGTTACGACTTGGCTTGGCGGACGTCTCTCTCTGGCTCTAGACCCCTGCTTGGACAAACGACCTTCCAGTATTCTCCAATCCCAGACCTTGGCTAACGGCAACGACAACGGCACTTCTACACCGGTACCGGCAAGTATTGCTAGCGAAATACACCTGGCCTGGCAACGCCAAAATCACCACACTCCGGACACGCTCCCTTTGCTGCGGGTGCGTGCTTCTATACGTTCCTCACCTCAGTGAAAGGAACGGGTCTGGTCTGCGGGCAGCACCGGCGTAACATTATGTCGAGCCCACAAGACGCAGACCAGACTGTGGACTCTATGATGACGGCCATGTACCAACAAATACAGGCCTTAACGGATCAAGTGGCTCTCCTCTCCCAACAGGTATCGGACCGCCCTTTACAGGCTCCGCCTGCGGCTGCACCCCCGGCGCAGCCTGACTTATCTTCCACTTCATTTTCAGTTCCGAAGATTCCGGCTCCAAGGCCCTACGCAGGGGATCCACACACCTGTCGTGGCTTTCTCAACCAGTGCGAGATCCAGTTCGAGATGGCTCCCCAGCTGTATGCTACTGGCCGGAAAAAGGTAGCCTACGTATATAGTCTGCTCACAGGTAATGCACTGGCATGGGCCTCTCCGATCTGGGAACTACGCCCTGATATTACCCGCGATTACGCGGCCTTCAGACGGGACTTTCGACAGGTTTTTGATATCCCCGCACGTCAAGAGACTGCTTCTGATACCCTGCTAGAGCTTACACAGGGACGTCGGCCTGTGGGTCAATACGCCTTGGAATTCAGAACCGTAGCAGCTGAGACTCATTGGGGTCAGGAGGCTTTAGTCGCCGCCTTCTGGAAAGGTCTATCGGAGTCTCTGAAGGATGAACTTGCTTCCCACACCAGGCCAGAGTTACTGGAGGATCTCATCACCCTGGCTTCTCGTATGGATCAGCGCCTTCAGGTACGCCGCGCTCAGCGTCAGCTTCCCCGGGCTACGCCTTTCCGTGCTTCCTTTTCCAGGTTCTCTACTAACCAGAGACCCGTCGTATCCCCGTTACCGGCGCTGGAGGCTCCAGAGCCGATGCAACTTGGAGTTCAGCAACCTCGGGTACCGTCACGACAACTTCGCTCTACTGGGGAATCGTGCCATCATTGCGGAGCTTCTGAGCAGCGTACCCGTAACCATCCTCCATCTCCGGGAAACGACTAAGCCCAGTGAGTACGAAGGGGCGCTCTCTGGGTACTGAATCTCCTTGTCCCCCTCCCAGAAGGGAACTTCCCAAAAGATTGACTATTCCCGTCTCCCTTTCAGGACCGACTTTCCGCACCTCCACTGCCGCATTTATCGATTCCGGCGCAGGAGGGAATTTCATAGATCAAACCTTTTCTGAGCAAAATCAAATTCCGCTTTCCAGGAAGGACTCTCCCGTTGCCTTGGTCGGGATTGATAATCGACCTCTCACCCCAGCTTATATCTCCTTAGAGACCGGACCTATCACCCTTTCTACTCATTCTCACAAAGAGACTCTGGGTTTTGATGTTATTCATGCCCCAGGAACACCTATCACGCTTGGCTTGCCCTGGTTACAGAAGCATAATCCACTCATCGATTGGGTGTCTCCTAACCCTATTAACTGGAGGTCAAGGTCAGAGAAACCCTTTTCCTCTATCAAGCAACCATCCTTTCTATTAGCCAATACATCAAGTTCTCTGAGGGAGTTGCCTTCTCCATACGCCGAATTCTTGGACGTTTTCAGCAAGGCTCAGTCTGAACTTCTACCTCCTCATCGTTCCTACGATTGTCCGATTGATCTGGTACCTGGTTATACCTTGCCGAAAGCCAAATCTTATCCTCTCTCGTTGCCCGAGACCAAAGCTATGGACGAATATATTCGTGAGAATCTTAAGCGGGGCTTCATACGTCATTCCAATTCTCCTGCGGGGGCTGGATTCTTCTTTGTCAAAAAGAAAGATGGTACTCTCAGACCATGTATTGATTACCGGGGTCTGAACCATATCACGGTGAAGAATCGTTATCCACTCCCACTCATCTCCGAACTCTTTGATAGACTTCAGGGGGCCAATCTCTTTACTAAACTGGATCTCCGTGGGGCATACAACCTCATCCGCATCCGGGAGGGCGATGAATGGAAGACTGCCTTCAACACCCGTAGCGGACACTACGAATATCTAGTGATGCCCTTCGGGTTATGCAACGCACCGGCAGTTTTTCAGGACTTCATCAATGACATCTTCCGAGACGTTCTTAATATATTTGTCATTGTATACCTGGATGACATCCTTATTTTTTCTCAAAACTTACAGGATCATATCATCCATACGAAGTTTGTGCTTTCACGCCTCCGCGAGAACCGGTTGTTTGCTAAAATGGAGAAATGCATTTTTCATCAGTCTACCACTTCTTTTCTCGGATACATCATCTCCAACAAAGGTTTGGCCATGGACCCAGAGAAGCTAAAGGCCGTCATGGATTGGCCACAACCCAATTCCCTCAAATCTGTTCAACGGTTTTTGGGTTTTTCTAATTATTACCGGAAGTTTATCCGCAACTTTTCCACCATTGTCGCTCCTATCACGGCACTGACCAAAAAAGGTGCAGACCCTTCATCTTGGTCTCCAGAAGCTGTCACGGCATTCGAGACACTGAAACAAACTTTTGTCTCTGCTCCCATCCTTCGACACCCTAACACGAATTTCCCCTTCACCTTAGAGGTTGACGCTTCGGACTGTGGGGCTGGGGCGGTTCTGTCGCAGAAATTTTCTTCTCAGGATAAACTTCATCCTTGCGGGTTTTTCTCCAAAAGATTTTCATCGGCAGAGAGGAATTATGACGTGGGCAATAGGGAACTTTTGGCCGTCAAAATGGCTCTTCAAGAATGGAGACATCTTCTGGAGGGGTCAAAAGAGCCATTCACCATCCTTACGGACCATAAGAACTTATTGTACATTGAGAATGCCCGTCGCTTAGGTCCTCGCCAAGCTCGCTGGTCGTTATTTTTCTCTAGATTCAATTTTGTTCTCTCATACATTCCCGGCACTAAGAACGTCAAGGCGGATGCTCTCTCCCGGCAATACTCTTCTGAAGAGAGATCAGAGAAAACCACTGAGTCCATCCTCCCTAAACAAAGAATCTTAGCAGCTGTGGCATTCAAGAATCTGGAGAGGATCATCAAGTCTCAAGAGAACATCCCGTCCGGTCTTGTGGTTCCTAAAGACTCTTTGTATGTGGAACCCAAATTTATCCCTGAAATACTGGACTGGGGACACGCCGTCCGTTCGGCAGGGCATCCTGGATTCAAGAAAACCTTGGACCTCATCCGTCGTACCTTTTGGTGGCCCAATATGGCTAAAACCATTCTGGAATTTACACGGTCCTGTCCGGTATGTGCGCGTAACAAGATTCCTCGTCAGAAACCTCAGGGTCTTCTCTTACCTTTACCTATTCCGGAGCGTCCCTGGTCCCACATTTCGATGGATTTTATTGTGGAGTTGCCTAGGTCGAATGGCATGAATACCATTCTTGTGGTAGTAGATCGGTTTTCCAAGATGGCACACTTTATCCCTCTCAAAGGATTACCCTCCTCACCCGCCCTTGCGGATATTTTTGCCAAAGAGATTTTCCGGATCCATGGGATTCCTACATCCATCGTGTCCGATCGGGGTTCCCAGTTCGTCTCCAAGTTCTGGAGAAATTTCACCAAGAGACTAGGTATCTCGTCTTCCTTTTCTTCTGGATATCACCCTCAATCCAACGGACAGACCGAGAGGGTTAATCAATCCCTCGAGAAATACTTAAGGTGCTTCGTCTCTAATTCTCAGGATGACTGGGCAGAATTACTTATCTGGGCTGAGTACGCATTCAATTCTTCCAGGAATGAGTCTACCCACGAGACTCCCTTCTTTATCAACTACGGATTCCATCCGGCTCGCCTACCTATTACTAAAGAATCCTCTGGGGTACCAGCCGTGGACGAACATATTGCTCTCCTACAAGACTCTTGGTCCAGAATACAATCTGCATTACAAAAAACATCCTTGACATCTAAAAATCAGGCTGATCGTCACCGTCGTCCGGCACCCGAATACAAACCCGGGGACAAGGTTTGGCTATCATCCAAGAACATCCGTCTCAAAACGCCTTCCCTCAAATTGGCTCCTAGGTTCCTGGGTCCCTTTTCCATTTTGGAGCAGGTTAATCCGGTTTCTTTTCGACTCCAACTTCCTCAAAGCATGAGAATTCCGAATGTCTTTCACACCTCACTTCTCAAACCTTTTATCTCCAGTAGCCTCTTTCCGGATCACACTTCGAAACCAGATCCTGTGATGGTACAGGGTAACGAAGAGTATGAAATACAGGCTCTACTGGATTCCCGTCTTTCAAGAGGTAAAGTCCACTTCTTGGTCCATTGGAGAGGTTTTGGACCCGAAGAGAGGTCATGGGTACCCCTGAAAGATATTCATGCTCCAGCACTCCTCAAACGCTTTCGTAAGAAGTTTCCATCAAAACCATGGAAGGATCGTCCTGAGGCCGATCCTGAAGGGGGGGGTACTGTGAGGAATCAGGGATCGCGGCGCCCGCGCCCTGGTTCCTCTGCTGATATATTCCCTCCTGCTGCCGTGGCGCGCACACCTCGCCAGCGCCACTCACCTCCGTCGGTTCTGGGGGTTCCCCGGCGTCCTCGGCGTCCCCGGTTTCCAGCAGTACCTCACGCGGCCGCCATGTTGCTCGGGCGCGCGCCTGAACAGCGCGCGCCGGGCGAAGTTAATTTATTCACTGCTCTGGCAGTGAAGACCCGCCCCCAATACAGGAATATGATCTCCTGTCAAGACAAGAGTCCTCACCTGTCTGCCAATCAAGGGAACCTATCCAGGATGGCTCCACGCAGTCCTCCAGGTCTGCCTTCACTTCTGATTGGTCAGCCACACTTTATAATGCCAGTCCTTCCTATCATTCATTGCTCGACATAGTTTTCACTTGGATTACTACTCTGGCGTTTTCTCTCTCATTCACTCAGGTTACGACTTGGCTTGGCGGACGTCTCTCTCTGGCTCTAGACCCCTGCTTGGACAAACGACCTTCCAGTATTCTCCAATCCCAGACCTTGGCTAACGGCAACGACAACGGCACTTCTACACCGGTACCGGCAAGTATTGCTAGCGAAATACACCTGGCCTGGCAACGCCAAAATCACCACACTCCGGACACGCTCCCTTTGCTGCGGGTGCGTGCTTCTATACGTTCCTCACCTCAGTGAAAGGAACGGGTCTGGTCTGCGGGCAGCACCGGCGTAACAATGTCTTACAGCGAGATAAAAAAATGCATAGTCGGACGCAAAAGCATTGATTTTATCACTGCTTTGTGAATCGGCTCCATATTAGCTTATGCTGCTCCAAACTAACTCTGGCTACCGAATCCTGGGTATAAGGGCCTGTTTAATGGTGCCGGAACACCATTGGAGCACTTATCTTCTATGGTGGTGTAGCAGTCCTGTTACTTCTCAAAACGCTTCGGTACCCCTTTATTTGGCGTCCGTTGAGGATCCCCTCTGATGGTGCGTGTTCCACCTGCTGCGCTCAGATGGGTGCTCCTCTGGGCCCCCTCATGGACGTAGACTGGCTCCGGATTCCCAACAGTCAGTCCTGAGATCCCTCAGACTCTCGCAGCTCTGCCCCTGCGTGTTCCGCCAGCCTCTCTTAAAGCCTCCTCTCTCTTAAGTCCTTCTCTAGGGTCCATTGTCATTGCCCGTTGCTATGTACCTCATGAGTTACATGCAGAGTGCACTTAGGGAGGAGTCTCGGCAGGGGGCAGTGTGTGTGAGTGCTGCATGCAGTTTACAGAGCGTTACACATTTATCCCCCCCTTCCCCAGCTCCAAATGGTGTCACATCTGGCAGTTCCAGAATATATACACATGCTCAGTCTCTCAGGCCAAAATGCTGGTGCGGGGGTTGATGATGGCTTGACATGGATGAAAGTAGGAATAGAAATGGGCACCAGGAACTTTTATAAAACAAAAGCGTGTTTACTGAACACAGTCCAGAAACACTTCAACGTATATATTGACAAAGATGATGGGGATACAAACACGTGACAAAAATACAAGCTTCAGGGAATCACCCACTAGTACTGAAGGCCTCGGGCCTACCTACTTATCTTGGTTACCAGTAGAAAAGGATGGAGTGTAAGCATCTTGCATGAAGTCAGTCACTTAGAACCTTCAGGTCTGGGCGGTCTTACATACAATATGTTCAGTTCCCTGATTTATCAACCCTCTGTAAACAATGCGGAATACCTCTCCTATAGACATGAACTTCCTGATCAACTCTACAGACGCGTTCCTAAGAACAGGGCACATTATTAAACTCCAAAATAATAAAAGGTGAAAGACATAGCTAGCTGCAGACTAGTAACACGGAAACCTATTGACAGGACTTACGTGAGCACGTCAGTTAGAACTGAACTCTGAGATACGAGCGTGGTTATATAGACCCACATACTCCCCATGATGACATCACTGGTTACGAGGCAAATTTGGAGCGGCGGAGCCTGGTGAGCCCCAACAGTTTACTCCTTCTAGTAATTATCCCATTTAGTAGCCAACCAAGAGGGGGCTACATACACAAGTCACAGTGTGCAGCTGGCTATAAACAGCTTCTGCCAATGCGTGTTTTGAACACCCGCAACACATGGGGATTCTTACGGGCGGCTGAAATTGTTCAGAGGAATTAAAGAGCGTCAGGTGCTGAAATTAGGGTTCCACAGCTAAAAATGTGAAAGGGCAGAATTAGCTCCCTGCCAGGGGGGAGGCAGCAACACCTTGTGGCATTGGAAGACTCTCTGGCAGAGAAGGGGTTAAAACCTGTGCTGACCACGTATGAATTCCCTGCCTACCTCAGATATTTTCTAAAATCTGCTTCAGTAACAGCCCTCATTAAAAAAAAAAAAAAAAAAAATCTGGACCAGACGGTCTTCTCTGAGCTGCTCTGTGGTCCCCTAACTTATGGGGTCATCCCCCGGATTCCGATGTTAATCTGGTGTTTGGCATACTGCAAGGGAGTAAAGGAGTTAACTCCCTTTACAGGGCAGGAGACTGAACTAGGTGTCGAATTCTTGTAGCTGATGTTTAAAACTCCTGATTGAACAGGGGATAAAAGGCAAGAAGTAGCTGCATTTCAGTGTCCCTGTTGGAGTCCGTTGAGGAACACAGATAACAGAGCTCCCACCAACAGGGATCCAGGCTTCATGACCAGAGGGTTTTGCCTGGCAACAGTGGGAAACCAAAAGCCCCACATTGCAGAGAAACCTGCACGGATAGGGCAAAAGAATTATTGGGAGCAGCAGGACTTCACGCCTGCATCTTAAGTGCTTGGAGAAATCGGAGACACCGAACCAGAACATACAGATAAGACTTTATGGGGCCTATGCAGAGAGCAGCGCTATTTCGAAATTCGCCATTTTTTGGAGAAAATCGCGCAGAAAGCAGCAGAAAATGGCGAGTTCCGAAAAACGCGCCAATTTTTCTTTTCTATTTGTAAAACTCGCCTCGCGGCTGGCGAGAACCTCAATCTCGCCAGTTTTAAAAATATCCGTATGCAGAGAGGCGCGAACGGCATCTAGCGGCTGTTCGCGCCAATAAAATGGCGCGATTGTCTCCGTTTTGCCTCGCCAAAAAAAACTGCCGCTCGCGGCCATTGCAAAGGGAAAAAAAAAGGCGCGAATTTGTTTTAACACATTTCTGAAGCGCGCATCTCGCCAATTTAAACTCGCCACACGCATCCATGTTAAACATAGCAGAATTCGCACTTTTCTGCATATGGAGCTTAAAACTCTCCAAAAAAGCTACTTTTTAATAAATTCGCCAATTTTAAAATTCGCTGCTCTCTGCATAGGCCCCTATATATTGTTCCCTACTATTGTCTTATATGTTTTGGGGTTGGTAACCAGTTTAGCTGGTGGCCCAGTTGGAACGGACCAGAGCGTACAGTTAGTTTCCCTAAAGGGAATAGGTGTTTCTTTTATGATTTGGTTTTGCTTAAAGTGACAGTGCATCTAATGTTCAGTTGTTTTGTGGAGAATAAAACCACTTATTATTATGGTTTACCCAGAAATGCATGTGTGGACTCTTGTCTGATGTCGCCTACAGGCCGCTCCGTCACACATACACACAATGAGAATACTGTATTGCCACATGGCCTCACATACAGTAGAAAGTCGCGATGTCATCTCTCGATGGCGAGAGCAAGGCTGACCCTGGCAGGCAAATTGTATCCAAGGGCAAGTATCCTTGCCCGGTGAAGAAACTGGCCAGTATCTAAGGATTTGAAACGGGAGAGGTCAGTGCACTGCAGATCTTCTCCAAAAATTCAGGTAATATAAAAAATACCCCGCCCTTAAAAAAGGTGAGCTGCGTGCACTGCTGCTTTTAATAGAAGTACAGTTTTTGCTACATTTGTCCTCAGGTTCAAGCTCTTCAATAACGCTTAAAAAAAGGCATGTATTTCATATTTCCCTATAATGTAATTAAGCGTCTCACAGTTATGCTTTCAGGTCTAAGCTGGCAATGCTTACTTATCCTAAACTCTGAGACAACCATTAAAATGACAGAGAATGTGTTGTATTACTAAAGGCTTTCCAGTTATTGCAGGTTTCAGATTATGATGTTATGTGGCTCACTGCTGCTTTCATTAGCAAGAAGAATATCTATGCCAAGAGTGGCAAACCCAGTCCTCAAGGGCCACCCCCAGGTCAGGTTAAAGATATCCCTGCTTCAGCACAGGTGGCTCAATCAGTTGCTCAGTCAATGAGTGAGCCACTGTTTGAGCCACCTGTGCTGAAGCAGGGATATCCTTCAAGCTTAACCTGTTGGTGGCCCTCGAGGGCTGGAGTTGACCACCCCTGATCTTTACCGATCCCATTACACAGCACCGTGGGATATTTAAGATTTCATGGGGCCCTTTTTAAAAGGCTATATTGGAAAAGACTGCGGAACTGTACAGTATGTCCCAGAATCCCTTGAATTTACAGATTTTTTGATCTCAATGTAATTCTTATTCATAAGCGTTGAATGCAATACTGTACATCAAACTCTGAATCTCTGAGTGTAAAATAAGTCATACAAATAACACATCTAACTTGGTATAAACCCATTTAACTGGCAATCCGGGACTTATGTAAGACGCTTGATAAGCAAAACAGTTGACAGCAGCAAAAAATGTGTTCCTTTTCTTTCCTTTATAGGATCTAGATGTACTTTTTCTGAGCTTACTACCCAATACAAACTGGGCCTCTGACAGAGGGGGGAGTGCCAGGACACCGCCCCAGGCCTGGCGGTGAAAGGGGGCATGGAAGTAGGGCTCAACCTTTGTTACCGGACAGACCTACTCTGTTAAGTACAGGGTTCACTCTGCTGAAGAGACCTTAGTCCTCCCCTCGCTCAACTGACCTTCAGCCCCCACTCCCCCAGTTCAACAGCCCCGGAGTCCAGGTCAAGACTTTAGTCCTTCGTTCCCGGGGATGGAGTCGACGGCCCCGAATACAAAATATGACTGACAGAAATTCTAAATTTAGTACGTCTTATAATGTGTGTCAAAAAACTCCTCCAGAGCATCTTCTACACTCATTCACTAAGGGGCACAATGTGAGAACAATACATTGATACATAGATATAAATGCTCATTTGCCAGAGGGATGAATAGCAAGGAGCACTCACATCAATTGAGTTAGCTATCTGCCACGGGTGCTCAGACCTCCACAGAACGTGGCGTCCAGACGAGAAAACCAATAGCTTCACAAAGGTCCAAATAAGGACAGGAAACGTCGATCCTACAATAAACTTGCCCGTTCATACCAAGTCCTCTGGAGTGCCGGCTATTGCTTTTCTCATCATATGTCCGAGGGGGCCAGCAAAAAAATTGCTTTGCTCTGGCAGCGGACGGGGCTACAATGGCCGTGTGGATGGGTGTCCATTGATATGTAGCAACCACTAGCTGCTTCGCCAGATTGCTTTCCCATTTGACTTGCAAATCCTATCAGTCAAATCTTTTTCTTAGGGTAACTTGACCGGCAGAAAAACATGACTTACTGCATACATTTCTTCAATGTGGCAAAAAAAAAACTAAACTTGCAATCAAACAATGGATTGATTGTTAATTTGGAAAAAAAGAGACGTTTCTGTGGCGCCCGCGCTTGGAATGTACAGGTGACCACCACAGTGTTGATCTGTTCTTGAAGCCTGACTGTTCAAACGCAGAGCCTG
The DNA here is from genome assembly GCF_040206685.1 of Ascaphus truei. Classification (NCBI taxonomy): domain Eukaryota; kingdom Metazoa; phylum Chordata; class Amphibia; order Anura; family Ascaphidae; genus Ascaphus; species Ascaphus truei. Next base: position 16,520,569 of record NC_134487.1, read on the forward strand.
CCAAAAGATCGGGTAACATATTCATAGGTAGTGAGTCACTGCAGGGTGTGCTACTGTAGTCACTAATAGTCAGATGGAGGAATTTAACCCCTTCAACGCTTTCAGATCCTGGGGTGTTATTTACTAAAGTTTTCCGGTGGCAAAACCATCAATAATTGTACCAGATTTACAAAAACTCCCATTAATTGTAATGAGATTCCTTTTCTTTGATGGGAGTTTTTTTTTTGGGGGGGGGGGCGTGTTGGGGGGCCTCAGTGACATATGGCTTTATGACCGAGCTGAGGGGTTCTATTTATCAAAGCTGCAAAACTGGAGTAAAATTGGAGCAGCAAAATTAGACTCAATTTATAAAAGCTGTTTTTTTGCTCCACTTCTGCCCCAATTTTGTAGCCAGGAGACTTTGATAAACAGACCCTGTGGTGTTTACAGAGTTAATTTAGCAGACGGACTGGCAGTCCCATAGACCTTGCATACAGTACATGGTGTCTTTATGATCAGCGTTCAGTCTCATCTTTACCAAGGTCTAGGATTTGAGATTGAAGTCTTATTGATAATAAAGATACAGTTCCATATGGAGGTCCGGATCTTACAGATTGGTAACCCAGCAAAGTGAAGCTCAAAGCTGCTGTGGATCCATGGCAGTTACACAGTATTCATGAGTGAATCTCACCTCTAATCAGGTACTCCCTTGTGTTGCCACCTGGACCAAGATAAAACTAGGAACAATTCCAGACAGTGCTGAAATTGAATTGGTAGAAAGTGTTGAAGTGTCTACGGGGACCCTCAACTCATCTGCAATGGAATATAGTGTAAGCCTGCTTGCCCAGCTCTAAAGGAGGTTACATAGAGTTGGACTATATACATGGCAATGCTCAGTTGCTGGGTTGGAGCAGGCTGGGTGGGGATATGCAGATAGAATAATGATGGGCGCCAGGAACTTTTAGAGTGTAAATAAGATCTTTATTCATATCAGTTTATTATGGTCGCCATACAAAAAACAGACTTCACTTCAGACATTAACTGGTGGCAAACAATATGGTTACTCTGTGCTTCTTCCCCTGCAGCTCTCACTCCTACACTGGGGAGATACTTATTACTTATGCCTGTTTCCATTAGTGGGTTAGATTGGCAATCTCCTGCATAGCGTAAATAATGCCCTAGCTCCAGCAGGGTTGCTAACAATCCGGGATTGACCCAGAGACTACGGGTTTGGGATACTTATCCCCGGGGTAGGGGTTTGGAGGTAAAATCTCCGGATGAAGGGTGGCAGACGGGATGGACCATCGGCGGGAATTAACTTGAAGCAGGGTGGCCGAGGAGGAGCGCGCCCCAGTGGTTCGATCCGAAAGTCTTCACTGACTTTTCGGGGGGCATCTCCCCATCCAGGCTCTAGTCAAAATGGCTTTGCGACGTCAAATGGTGTCGCATTACCATGGCAACAGGATGGCAATGTGACATCACGGCGATCTGCAGCGGTACATTGCCGTGACAACAGGACATTCTGCGGCGCCGTGTTACCATGACAACATGATGTCTCATGGTGCTGTGACGTCCCATTGTCATGGCAACATGCCACCATTTTTAAAGTCTCCGGGTTATCATTCAGCAGAAGGTGGCAACCCTGAGCTCAAGAGAACCCATGTTGGGGGGGTAGAGCCCCCGACAGATATCCCGGGGCCCAGGAGTTTCAACATGTATTTCTCTCCCCCTGTCTCACTCTTACCCCCTCTCTTTTTCACTCTCTCCTCCCCCACACCCCTCTCTCTTCCTCACTCCTCTCCTGGCTCTGGTCCTGCTCCACTGCTACCGCTCACTAACAGGAGATCCCTAACTGTGTGACCGGCCCTGCACACTCCACTAAGGTGAATGGACTGCCGGGGACTTCGGGGTAGTGTTTCTGGCCTAATCCAGGAGCTTGACTAGCTCCCCGGACACTACCTTCATCTCTGCAGGCTCCGGATCAACTGCCACGCCGTCCCCAGTCCGCGGAGGAAATCCTGCTTAGCCAGGACCTTCCCTTCCGGTAGCGCCAACCCCAAGATGGCCGCCGCACCACACATAGTGATAGTCTAGGTGGCTGTGCCAACCACAACATGCCTGACGCAACGTTGTTGCTTTTCTTGAGCACCAGCACCTATTCCCACCCCCCAGGAGGTAAGAAGGGGGAACCCTGCTACAGAATTTTACTGTGGGCCTCAATGTATTGTTTATTTATTTCTTGTGGGTTCAATTCCTGCTTATCCTGTGTGTGATCTTGAGCAAAATCACTATCTCCCTCTACCTCAGTGTTTAACTTGTTTTTGGTTAAGGAACCCTATAATTATATTGTTACATTTGAAAAAATCCTAACCCTCTCCAACAACGTGTCTGGGATCATATGCATTGTCAATTCTTCTGCATTTGGTACAATTTTCCAATGACCTGAAAATTGCAGGGAACCCTTTAGGGATGTCCAGGGAATCCAAAGGTATTGTACATTTAAATATATATCTCAATGTACCTTTCTGACAAAATATACATACAGAATTAGAAAAACACGGATATAATGGACACAAATAACTCCCCTAACCCTAACTCATCTCTACAACCAATTCACATATAGTTTTTCTGGTACAAGCAGGAACTTCCAAGAGATATATTCAACATGACTCTGATATAGCAATATAGGGCCAAGCTTTCCAGACAAGGAGTTTGATACATACATAACATACATAACCCACAAAGTGAAGGGATAAGGCATTTGTCCTGTAAATAAACCATCCAGCCTTGGAACTTGTTTAAAGTGAGATTCTGAACACCGGGAGGGGGGGGGAAGGGGGGGGTAACACTGTGATGTGCTCCACTCCACGGAGAAGACCGATGACGGTTATACAAAATGTGAACCGGCACAGACCGCAAATAAAGTGGCACGAATAAATCACCCCAGCTATTGTATACAAATCTCTAAAAAAGGAGAAGCATAATCCCGGGCACTTGCCAGACTCCAAAATGTGCTAACACTTCGCAGCAAAGGAAACGCATAGTTAAGTGGTGAGAAATGTAGCAGGTTAACAGATGACTGGAGGTAGGCACGTTATCTGTAGCCAGTGCTTGCTTTGTGATGATGTAATACAGCTCTCTGTAAGTGGAATCAATTACATCCACTTTTTATCGGGCCTCTCATGCATGCCTTGGGGCATTGTTTGGACAAAAGGAATTCCACAACTTTCCATTTCATCATTTCAATGAGGAGTGCCACTGACCTGTATCTATGGAAGTATGCTGTAAAGCGACAGAACTTAACCACGTAGTGGCCTTGTCTACTCATTCTCATCATTTTAAATATATGTGTAATAGCTTTGAAAACGTATAGCCGAAGCATAACAACCCAATGAATAGCACGGATGCTACTCTTGATAGTGGCTAGTTAAGGGCTCATACTTAACTGAGGAAATAATGTAGCAGCAATTCCAAAGCTGCAGTGATCAAGGCTGAGTTGGAAAGTCGTTTGTGCAGTGGTTTCCATTGTAAAAAAATAAATACATTTAAAAAAATTAAATATAAAATGATATAAATGTATATGTTTGGTTTCGAGCCTGTATCTCTCCAATCCAGTGCAAAAAAAAAAAAAAAACTACACCGGATTTATCAAAGTAAATAAATCCCATGGCTTTCAACTGAATTTATTTTCTTTTGATAAATCTATGGCTGTTTTTTCCACCATTTTCGCCCTAGTTTTGCAGCTGGTAGTGGTGATAAACAGACCCACATGTGTTAATATATAAACCAGCTGTAGCCTGTCTGTGATATAATATTTGGGGGGAAGTTAATCTGCTGCAGGGATTACTGCATATGTTTTTGCTGGCATTGGGAATCCCTCCTCAAAATCTACTTTACAACCTGCTTCTTGATTGCTCGTTTGACATCAGACATTAACATATAGAGATCAGGTGACCTAATTAACACGGAGTCTGAAAATGTGGGTTTGCAATAAAACAAGCAGTGTAACATTGTGTAGGCTGAAAATAAAAGCAGATTGAATGCTGTCGTACAGTAGCAAGCACAAACATCGTTATAATATGTTAGGGGATATTTAATCAGCTTTCTTGCAGGAAAACATCACTCTGACTTTGTGGTGATCAGAAAGAAGTATTTACAGGCTCTTCTCCAGCGTGACGCTGTGTGAACGCGGATGGACAAGAAGGGCCTCAGATAAGGTCTCTCTGTAATGTTATTTGTGTTGGAATGGCCGCGCAGGAGTGAGCTGCATCATGGGAGCCTGAAATGCTTTGCTTGGCAAACGCTGCAGTTTGATAATATCTGTGTCCTCGCGTTACCGCTCACCACCGTTTGTATATCTACATATATACACACAATACAAAAACAAGGTTGCATGCCTTTGAGGTGATGTTTGGCCTGCTTTCATTAGTGAGATATAGGGAGCAGTTATTTGATACAATGCACGCACTAAATTGGCAAGGTAATTGACACACATATTACCATGCAATGTATGAATATGTGTCTTTCTTTTCTGCTCCTTCATGCATTAATTGAACTTTAGGTGTGTGAAGATAATTGATACTGTAATGTGAGATAGTTAATTGTTCACATACAGTACGGCATGCAACAGTATATTATATTATATATCTGACACCTGTTCCCCCCTCCATGGGAGATCTGGCCACTACATGGGTGTTTCTCTGGTGCTGTGAGCTCACCTGGGTGTTACAGAAGGCCTGGGGGCTCCGCTGGTGTTGGGTGGGAGCAGCAACAGGGCAGGCTTTTCCTCCTAGGGTGCAGCGCCTCCATCCCATGAGGATCCTAACAGGCAGGATGGTCCCCACAGGCAATTCTCTGTCCTCCAAAGACCACACATCACAGCTGGTATAACTGAGTCTTTATTCTGGGCACAGCATAGCATCCTCCATTTTCCCTGGAGCAGATACCCAGGGCTTGAGGCCCCAAGCATCCCTCCCAAACTCCCTCGCCCCCTGATGGGATGAAGGGAACACTCCCACTCCCTTGAGGGAGGGAAGACACACACTAACCACACACACAATCAATTTGGTGGAGTGTCAGCTTTTATACCCGGGGGAAGGGCTTGTAACCCTGCCCCATAACAGGGCAGGTCCAGGTACTGACAGGCATCACACCATATACATGTGACCCAGGTATGACACTCCAACTGCCAGTTTAGGCCTTCCCCTGGATATGGCAACATAGTACCCATCCAGACTGCAACTGCAGGCTAGGCCCTGCGCAGGAGATTAACCCCAACACTGCCTGTTCCTATCAGAACTTATAGTGTTGAGGCCAGTGGAAGGCTATAGCCAGGGGCACTAGGCTACATATATATGTACAGGAAATGGAAGTGCATTTGGGAACCACTGGAAGCTGCACATCCTGCCAGCCCCTACCAAGGACTTGTGAGTACTTCATTGCTACAGGGTTGTTTTCCAATGAGACTGATCGTGGGGGGGGGTTACACCCACCCATTACTTGTCTTCAGGAGGCTTTTTACCCAATATTACTAGCTGTTATTCTCACCTATGTTATTGATTCTGGATCATCCTTGGGCTGTGGCATTGGCTATTAATGGTTATTATACCTAGCATTTGAGCGCTTCTTCATCTCTATCTACATATATATGTAGCCCTGTGTGGTTTTGGGCTATATTTCTACCCTCCGTCTGGCAGTAATCCCTGTGTTAGGGCGGGTTTGCCAGGAGTTATCATGGGTTTCCCCTACCTCAAGCAATTGCACTAAGGAAGTGAAGGCAGGTCACCTGACTCTGTGTCCAATCAAGAGACACAGGGGCGGTGCCTGTTGAAACTACTTAGGGCATTTGCACTTCCTATTTAGTGGGTCACAGGGAGAGTGTGCCAGACAGTTGGAGGTAGTGCGAGGAGGATGATTAGAGCTGATATAGTTATAGTTGAGTAGGTGGACCAAATAACTCCTACCCTGCATAAGGGGTAGGGGAAAAGCTAGACCCACTCTGGGTGGCCCTAGGCCCAGAGTGGTGTCAGGGGACATCCAAAAGGAGGACAGCTGGCTGAGAGAAACTGCCTGTACCTGTATGCTGTATCGTGTGCTGCTGGAAGGTGAATAAAGGGTCCTGATTTAAAGACATAGCTGTGTGAGACTGGAATCTCTCATCCCTGGGAGGGATGTTCTACTGTAGGGATTCCACCCCATATCCCTGGGGCCTGCAGGAGATGGAGGCACTGCACCATTGAGAAGAACGAAGGCACAACCCCAGAAACCTGTTCTGTTGTCCCCAATGTCATCGCGGGAGACTCAGGCCCTCCTGTTGCCAGCAGGTACGCACCGCACTCAGACATTTAACAGGAGAGTTAGTTCCCCTAGAGGACCCTATCTGAGGTTGGGGGGAGGGGAGGAGGAGGGTAACCGGGTTACATATATATTGTACAGTACAACAGTACACCCTACACTGACATTAGTGTGGAAATCAAAGAAGGCACCAAGACATTTATTGCAAGTGTAAACATCCTTATCCGCCTCTAAAGGAGGTAACGTCAGATTAAGTATACACACTGGCAGTGTTGAGTATCTCAAGCTTTTGCAGGGTGCTGGGTAGGTGCAAGCCTAGCGTGATTAAGCAGATAGAAAAGTTCCTGGCGGCCAACTTTTTTCTAACACAAAAAGCTGCTTTATTGGACACCCGTCTATAAGCTCCTCAGAAATCGACATGCATCATATTTGACAGCAAATTGTGGCAAAACATATTACCCTGCACTTCATCCCCGGTAACTTTCACTCCTACAGTACACTGGGGAGATACTTAAACTTGTTACCCGTAGTTAAGAATACATTGGCAGTCTCTTGCATAGAGTTAGTAATGCTCCACCACTTGTTGAATGGGCCTTTGAGGCCTACACCTTGGGCACCTGGATTAGTAACCGCTATTATGTATTGCATACTTCCTCCATTCCTATTTGATCAGAAATGCGCAAGGAATCTTCTGGTTCGGCCGGGCCAAACATACTCTTGATTTACTATGCTGAGAACACTTATCAAGTACATGCTGCATCCATATCAATAGTGAGAATAACCATGGGCCTTTACTACTGATGTTTACTTAAAGGGCACATTTCCTAACTAGAAACAACAAACGGTGGCAGGACTCTCGTAATACACTGGACTATACACGCAAACTTATTTAAAGGACACCCCAGTCAGAACTCTAAAGAACCTGCTTCTAGAACATAGGGTGGAGCATACCCTATATTCTGCCTATAGAGACATCAAGGCCACAAGACATACAGGGGTGGCGGCAATACTGGAGTGAGCCCACCCATTAAGGCCGTTCATTAACCCTTTGTTGAACTAGTAGTCCCTAAGGAGAGGTCGAAGCTTGCGAAAGCACAGATGTATCGGACCTGCATTATGAGATCATACACCGTGTTACAGTATATACACTGTCCGTGGTCATTTGACCTACACTTTTTTCCAAAGGAGTCAAATATTTACACTTATTCTTCGTTTTGTTTATGTTCATTGCACCGAGATATTCATTGCATATTAAGGAAACACTGATGTCATTCTGGTGCAAACAAGAGAGCTTCAGATGTGTTAAAGGAAACATTCTGCTTGCTTCCAATTGGAGTTATCCAGGTGCTAACCCTCTCGCCTCCCCGGCAGCTTCTCTTCTTGAGATCTCTACTCCAAGCGTCATCAGAATGCTTTGCCTGTGATGTAAACCTGACGGCCCACCCCGGGGCTTGCCAGGCTGGGTGGGGAGAACTCCTGACCCTAGAAGATAATGCGTGTGTGAACACTGTACAAACCCTCCGACATATGACCGTTCAGTCCTGGGACACAATTATTCTGCACGGGCTGGAAAATGAAAGTTACAAAGTACGTATTTTATCTGCCTGGGTTGGGTGCAGTTAGCAAATAACTTTCTTCTTCACAACACGTTGCACAAGTATAAGAAACCCGGGGCGTGTTTATGCCTGGAGGAGACACTTTTTGTAACTCTTAGTACAAATGTCCAGTCAATTCCTAACCTCATGATTGATTGAAGTTCACAATGTTGATGGGCAACGGCATGGTGTTATTTCCGCTTAACACTGAACAAATGGTTGCTACTGAATTCTCTATTATAACTGGAGATCGCATTTTTGGGGAGACGAATTTGGATCCGCAGTGGATTGGCCGGATCCTTTGGTCCGCGAATTTCACCGGATCAATGTCAAAAATGTCGATTCGCGTTTTGTGTTTTAAAATAAAAAATATTATTATCGATACACTCCGCGGATTCCGCAACCCATGGACGGATTTGCCGAATCCAATCCGCGGATTCCGCAGTCCGTTGGCGGATTCTTAAGATTCCGGAATTCGCGGATTGGCTTCTACAAATCCGTCCCCGGGTTGTACCCAATGTCGTGTTTTGTTAACGAATCCGCCCGGATTGAATCCGCGCATATCCGTATGCAGATTCTACACGGCGAAGCGGATTTTGGGGGGGATCATCAGCGAAAATCCGGGAAAAAGATTCTCCCGTCTCTAATTATAACTCAGTGGTTTAATCGTTTTTGGTTTAACGGACCATGCAGTCGCCAACCAGTTCTAATTCCCAGTAATAACCAACTGGCTTGGCAGTGCCGCTTAATCAATGACAAATATATATATTAACATGTAACCCCGTCACTGGCAGAATTGGCAGCATTTTTCAGTGCATTGCAGGTCTCTTTTGCATTGCGCTTAAACTATTTAATTAAATCCGCTTCTTTAAACAAATATAATAATGATAATAAGAGACGTGAAAACGTTTTTTTTTTTTTTTACACATTTAACAAGTTTATTTTCAGCTAGGACTTTTCATTCTATCTTGCCCCAGTCGTAATATTATGGTGCCTATATACGCACCTGCTTCAGCGCAGGTGGCTCAATCCTTATCACTGAGCTACTGATTGAGCCATCTGTGCTGAAGCAGGGATATCCTGAAAATCTGACCTGTTGGTGGCCCTTGAGGACTGGAGTTGGCCTCCCCTGCACTAGTTTATAATAGTCCAGTGGTGGTACAACGGTGGGGTTCAGATCCCAAAAACGTCTCACCCCCCGTACCAGAGCGTAATGCTGGGGTTCGATATTCTCCTGCTCGGCTTTGATAGACTGACGCCAAGCAATGAAGTGTCCCAGAATTCATAGTTGCAGCACTGGTGCCTTACCCCAAGGACAGCCAGGGAGAATGAAAAGCTATCCCAGTTTCGGCACAGGAGGCTCAATACGTCCCTGCTTCAGCACAGGTGGTTCAATCAGTCCCTGCTTCAGCACAGGTGGCTAAATCAGTTCTTGCTTCAGCACAGGTGACTCAATCAGTCCCTTCTTCAGCACAGGTGGCTCAATCTTTGACTGAGCCACTGATTGAGCCACCTGTGCTGAAGCTGGGATAGCCAGGTTGAGCACCCCTGCAGTAGAGATTGCTTTTGCATTTAAAATTGGAATGCTTCATTCCCCGCAAAGTCACCTCTCCCTGCCAATGGGTAATTTCATAAACACCCAGCTCTGAGCACGAGGTGAATGTTTTTGTTTAAGTGAGGTTCTGATCACAGATTAACCAGTATATCCTGGCACGCAACCGACACAAGTTAAAGGGCCAAAGTGCAGATGTATCAGGCGAGACATTGCTGCGTCGGTATATTTCCGTGTGACTTGTTACGTACGTGCAGCTGTGCACATGTGCACCGTCACGGTTAGTGTTTCCAACACCAAATTCAGAAAAAATGGAATTGGTTTACGATTTGCAGACGTCTGTGCTTTTCTATGGATTTTAGTCAACACTGCACCAAGAAAGCAGTGACAGGGTTAAAGCAGCAGTCCAAGCTGCCTTTCTTTCCCCTTAATATGTGCATCAATACAATCCACACAATGATAAGTCATTAGCTAAGTTACCAATCTATCCGTTCTCCTTTGCTCGATCGGCAAAAATTCGGCTCTGGGGTGCACTAAATGGCCGTCACTTCAGCAGAAGAGGACCAAAGATGCAAAGTTCTGTGGGGAAGATCATGTGACCAGGCAGTCACTAGATACAATTGATGCACTGCTAGAGAGAGGGCAGGGCTCAAAAAGGGGTGTGCCAGAGCCTGTTTCAGAAGAGGAAGGGGATGTGACTTTGTAAATGGTTGCTATAGAAACAAACAAGGCTTTTTACATTATAATACATAAAAAATTTAATTCAGAGATGTTTATGTAACACGTGTTCCCCCCCCGCCCCCCAACCTCACTTAGGGGCCAGTGTATGGGACTGGGCGCATTACCACGATTGTACGGTGCTCTACCTGTAGGTTTTCAGGAGGTCTGAGTTGTCTGCAAGATGGGAAAGAGACAGGGACAGGACTGGCTCGCACAGGTCTCTGGGTTCTTCATGGTGGTGTCAGCACCTCTAGCGGTGATGGAACCCACGGAGTGTAGGTGTCAGCCCCCATCACTGCACAATTACCTCCCTCCTGCCCAGGAACTGACACTAGAGACAGAGGTATCTTGAAAGGTACTTTATTGCAGGGCATTCTGCATCAGCTCTTCTAGCAGCATATATCACACTCCACTTGCCGCAGGCTGTCTAGACGGTGCACCTTCATCAATAGTGCTCTAATCCAGATGGTCTTTAGGCTAGCCAGCCTAAAGTGAGCAAGCTTGCCCCACCATGGGGAAGACTTACATCTCCTACCTCTCTCCCTGAGAAGCAGGGAGCAGAGACCTCCTTAATCCTCATCAGGGCTCAGAGAGGAACACCCTCACCCTCCTTACTCCAGGAGGAGCAGGGGCAAAGACTACCTAACTCCCTAAGGAGCAGGGAGCAAAATACCACACTAAACTTTAGGCTACTCCCCTAGAACCCTCTGGAAGGGGTGGGCTCATGGACTATACCCACCTATAAGGGGCTTTACACAGGCCATGAGACACCACCCACCTTCCTTCACTTTCTGGGGAAGTTGAAGGGAGGTCAATGGCCCATAGATTAACCTGCTAAGGCCTGGATCTTAACAGGACGTATATAGTGTATCTGCTATGTGGAGAGAAATAGGTACAGATGGACATACCCTGTTATATTTTTAAAAAATGCTACAAGTTTTTTCTCATAGCAGAACCACATGTACGATATTGCTTGGTCTACAGCTTTAATTCCTCATGCACAAGCAGGGAAACCAGACACTCCAGCACTGTAATTACATTCATATAACAATAAGTGTTGCCTATGTACAGTACATAGGTAATTAAACAGTAACAAGTTATTGAGTTTGGAGCTTTGACTTTACACCAACGTGGAACGTGTGGGGCGGAGGGTTAGAGGCCGTACAGCTGGTTGCAGAGTTCAACACACAGAGAGTGTACAGTACAGCAGCACGCAGGACAGGAAACAACCGTGCGAGGAAGCATGGCTGCCACACTGGCCTTCCTCTGGGCGTACTTAAGGATGGAACCCTGTGTAAATTGGGGATAGGTATCTAGATGTTCACAAAAAGACTGTGCCTGATTTAGGGAAGCGTAAGCCAACACAATCAAATAAATGCTATGTACAAACCAGACTGGAGAGAGCAGCACAAATTAGGCACTGAAAGACTCGGAGGAGTGTGAGCTGGCATTCTGATTTCACAGCTAGCGAAGTAGGTTGGGAAATGCTTGGTATTTAAAGGCTAAGCTCAGCTGAGAATAACCATGGGCTGGAAATGCTGCTCCCCCACACAGCAATGCCAGGCTTTAGACTTCCAATGAATCTATGCCTACAAGAATTGTGACCATAACGGTCCATTGATGACATAAATTGCCTGGAGCAGCACCTTTTGAATATTGAGCTGTAATGATGGCTGGCCAGTGGTTGAAGTCTGGTGGCACTAGGAGCCGGGGGAAGGGTGGGAGGTACCACTACTATTTTAATTTTCACATCCGATGTACCACTCTTTTTGTAATTACTATTATTTACAATCTTTTATTGAGGAGCCTTACGTCTTTAAGTCTTCCAATTTTTACTGCATACAGTACACCTTTCTAAAAATGTCCAAAGAGCCTTTTTGAAGTGTAATAAATGTAGAGATTTATACAAATAAATGGACTCAGTACCACTACTTTCTTAAACCACTGCAACCTCTTCTGACAGGTGCCTCAATCTGAATAAGTGTCCTTAGGACTAAAGGAGAAGCTTAGTGCTAAGAACACTGACTCTAAAGTGGGTTCAAATGCCACTGTCAGCTGTTGTGAATATAGAAAAAACGGAGCATTTAATTGTTTCACGAGTCAAAAAGAAACTAAAAATTGTGGCCAACGCCCATGTGCAATCATGAAAAAGAAAGTTAAAACTCCCCTGTGTAGATATTTGCAAAGACGTCCTTCCTTAAAAAAAAAAAAAAACTTCATAGAGCTCTAACTTACAAATCAGGTGGTTTATTGGTGAAAACAGTCAGAGAGTACAAGGTTTCGTGTCCATCCCTGGACCTTACTTACATCAGGCGAAGCTCTTCTTGGGACCTTGTGGAAGTCACTTTGGGCCAGTCCAGGGAATGGGTCCATAGGGTGCCTTAGGCCCGTAATATAGTGGGGGCGCACGCGGCAGTTATAGTTGGCTGTGGTTAGCCAGCCATCTAGGGCCGCACGCACGGAAGTGAGTGTGGAGCCGGGCGAAAGCGGGGAATACTCAGAAAATGAAGTATTCACGCCGCTACCGCCGCTGTAATGTGTGTGTGTGTGTGTGTGTGTGTGTGTGTGTGTGTGTGTACGATGTTAATAAATAATTTATTCTCAATGTGTCTTTTTTTTATTTTAAAAATATATAATAAATTCATAACACACAATTTACATGTACATGTACATACACACACACACACACACACACACACACACACACATATACACACACTGCAAACCTGTTGCTCCTAGCAGCACGGACTCTACACACAAAAAGTGTGCGTCACGTGCACGCGCGTTCGCGTAGGTGCGGGCACTTGCGCACCTGCACCTACTATAGAACAAGCCTTATAGCTTAGCAATGCTTAGTAAATATGGTCCTTTATCTCGCTTTGCCCAAGGGAGATCATAACCTCTTCAAGACTGGGACTCATCGGGACTAATTCAATAAGGTGCAATAGTGCTGATTCCAGTCAATAGCGCTTTCCATGAGGTAGTGCTGAGCGGAAAAGAACTACTAGCCCTGAGGTAGGTGTTGCGTTTAGGGATGAAGGTTTTTAGGATAAGGGGTTAAGATTAGGGTTGTTAGAGAAAGGGGTTAAGGTTTTTAGGGTAAAGCATTAGGGGATACATTAACATTGGCATGGTGCCAGCAAAGGTCACTGTGTTATAGTCGTATTTATATAGTGCCAACAAAATAGACATTAGGGAAATATAATATTATACTACAGTATTTAACTAGGTATAGTACTCCGTTAGAAGTAGGCAGCATAGTGTGGCATAATTGAAATAAAGTTTTTAATTGATATAATTGAAATAATGTTTTTATGCAGGCTTATCAGCCGGTTTTACAGGGCCATTTTCAATAAATTTGTGACCCCCCTTCTTTCACTGTTCATTCCTCATTTGGGGGTTCGTGGAGTTCGAGGTATTTTGGATACTACGAAAATCCCAAGGCATTAAGGAAGTACCCTGGGGATTCGAGGAACATAAAGGGAATAAAGCACAGATTGTCTCCACTGTACCATAAAAAAAACACTCCTGTAAGTGTATTCAGTCCACACTGGGGAAGTTGGAATAAGGGGCTAACATCAAATATCAGTGATACTGCGCAATGGTGTACCCTTTTATCAATTTCAGGTGTATTGAAGAACAATAACAAGAAAGAAACATCACAGCCATCTACTTCAAGTTTTGGACTTTGAAACACTCTTCAGAGACTGGTTTTGTTTCCCATGGACACAGTGACTCTTTAAGCGCCAGGTATCCCAATTTCACATTCACAGCATAGTGTGGCAGTTATTCTGCTAGATTTTGGAAGTCATAAGGGAAAGGGCTGCACAGCGGCAGCAGAAAATACTTATGGGAACGGAGGGAGAAACTAAGGTAGGTTGACCAGGCAAGTGGGAATGTAAATGCTGTGAATAAATGGTGTGAGGAAAGGTCTAGGGCCAAGGACGTAATTGGGAAGGTCATTGCTAGGTGGAGGTTCAGGAAGGAGCTTGAGGGAAGGTGTAGAGGTGACGTGCCGGGGAAGACGTATCATATGAGGCGCTGCCTTTTTAGTGCAACATGAATAGGTGCTACATACATACCTGTAAGTGCTCCCATATAGTGCGATATTAAAGCTGCAGTTCAAGCAATATCCTGCATGTGTGTTTTTTTTTAATAAATCAGTTCTGTAGTAAGAAAAAAAAATACTTTTAGCATTTTCTGTTTTAAAAAAAAATAACTTTGAAAGACCAATTTTCTGGTATTCTATTTTAACAAGCATGTTTGTTCCTAAAGCAACCATTTACATTCCCCAGATCTAAAGATGTCGCCAAACTTCGCCGATCAATAGACGGAGAACGAATTGACCGGCAGCTATGCAGTTCTTTAGGTAAGTCGAGATTGCCCACATGAAACTATTGAAGTAAAAAAAAAAAACGGGAGCTTGAACTGCAGCTTTAAATCCAATATCAAGAAGCTGAGCTCTCTGGGGATCAGATGAGCGGAACTCAAGATTACAAAGATATTTACTGCACGGTTTTATTAATTTGTTTCTATTACTTTATTGGGGATAGTTTCTTCCATATTGTAGTTCTTGATGTTGAATTTCATATCACACTATATAGCAGCACTTATGGATGTAGCACCTATTCACGTTGCACTAAAAGGGACAGCACTACCCATATTTTCACTTAAAATTACTATTAGAACCCAAAGGTACAGTAGATTCACTTGGGTAGTTAGAGCAGCGACCAAGCCACAGTACTGTATATACAATACTAGCAAAGTAAGGGTTTAAAGCTGCAGTTCAGGCAATATTCTGCATGTGTGTTTTTTTTTTAATAAATCAGTTCTGTAGTAAGAAAAAAATACTTTTAGCATTTTCTGTTTAAAAAAAACCCAACAACTTTGAAAGACCAATTTTCTTGTATTCTATTTGTAAAAGCATGCTTGTTGCTATAGCAACCATTTACAGTCCCCATATTTAAAGATGTCGCCAAACCTTGCCGATCAATAGACGGAGAACGAATTGACCGGCAGCTATGCAATTCTTTAGGTAAGTCGAGATTGCCCACATGAAACTATTGAAGTAAAAATAAAACTAAAAAACCCCAAAAAAACGGAGCTTGAACTGCAGCTTTAAGTGGCCTATATGCTATTTGAGTAACTGTTACTGTCAGGAGCGCCCCGTATACCTATTTTGTATCATACATCATGCTAAACCAATTAAGCATAATGCAACACAGTCACAACAAATGGTTTATGTACAGTAAAGACCAACCTTGGGAGTGCATAAGGCAAGAATACCAGTACGAGCACATTGCAGATGAATGAGCGTTTGGCTTAACATAATCAGACCAAGTGGCTGGTATTTGTAACATTTGTTAGCGCCAGGCTGGGTAACGCCTGGAGTTTTATACAGAGAGATCCAGCTGACATTGATAAAGCCTGCTGCTGCAGTGCAGACAGAAAGCCTGGACTGGCATTCCCCACATGACAGAAACAGGCTTCAGCATTCCAGTAACACACATTAATCCTATCCTCCTGTCTATCCACGTGTTTATCTATCTGAGAGGGTGTTATGCTTCCCGTGGGGGTCAGTACCCCTATGTTATTTGTCTTGGATTCTGGCTGGGCTGTATTGGTGAACGGAAGTCTCTGGGTGTAATTAACATGCCAGGGTGTTTTTTCTTATAATATAAGTAGAACAGTAATAACGTCACCCGACCACAGGCTCCTGGGTACCAGCCGCCATGGGACACACACTTATGTGGGCATGGGCTACCCAGGGATGATACAAGACAGACCTTTGGTGCTGGTGGACTAGGCAATATGTCTTCTGCTGCAGCAATGGTGACCTGTCCCTTTAAATCAGGCTGCCCTGAATGTTCTGGCCAATGGCGCAGGGTAAAGTCCTATATCTTAAGAGCTTGACTGTCCCTTGCAGGGGACACATCATTGCGTGGTTAGGAGCTCCTGTACCCGACTTGCCATTCTGATTATTTCTTAATAGTGATAATAAACTATGTTACTTATAACCTAACCCAGGGACTACAACGTAACTAGGATTTATCCGGGCCAGTAAGCTATTCCTTTTCAGATAAGGGATCCACATTATCTATATCAGGGGTCTCAAACTCAGTCCTCAAGGGCCACCAACAGGCAAGCTTTTATGGATATCCCTGCTTCAGCACAGGGGGCTCAATCAGTGGCTCAGTCGAAGATTCAGCCACTGATTGAGCCACCTGTGCTGAAGCAGGGATATCCGTAAAACCTAGTCTGTTGGTAGCCCTTGAAGACTGTGTTTGAGACCCCTGATCTATATCTAGCTATACATTTGTATAATTATCTGCCCATCTATTATCTATTTCCTGTATCATACCTTCGTAACCCAACATAAGTTGAGATTCCCACATTTTCCTTGTTACCTTACACAAACATCACTGAAAGAATGTTAAAAAGAGGAACGAATGAGAGAACCAGGGCTGGGAGTGACACAGTGAATGCAAATAATATCCTTGCACAGAAGAACACATTAAGCTCTCCCTCCCCACTTTCTAAGTTAGCAGGTCTTTTTCATGTTCCTGTGTTTGGACAGGCACACTGTGGTCATTCTCCCTCCAACAGAGGTAAATGAGAATTTTGCCAGGTTGTGTAGGTACTTGCACATTTGGTTATGCCTTGGCGGGGCATGCAGGCTTGTAACGCTTTGGCCAAAGGGTTTAAGTAAATAACCCTTACTCATGAGAATATCAGCATTGAAGTATTGTACTAATATATTTTTTGTCACAGATGTAGCATTGGGCATTTCTGTCTTTTGTTGTAGGAAACTGTACATAATACCGCACTCCTCCCTATAGAAGTTTGCTGCAGGTAAAAAGATAGGCCTTACATATAGAAAAACAAAAAGAACGATTCCTGCGCTCCTACCAATTAGGCTAAGATAAAATAATATTGTCATGAAAAAGGGTACAGGCATACCCCGGTTTAAGGACACTCACTCACGAGTAAGGACATATCGTCCAATAGGCAAACGGCAGCTCACGCATGCGCCTGTCAGCACGTCCTGAACAGCAATACCGGCTCCCTACCTGTACCGAAGCTGTGCGCAAGCGGGGAGACTATAGAGCGTGTTACAAATGCGTTATTTACATCAGTTATGCACGTATATGACGATTGCAGTACAGTACATGCATCGATAAGTGGGGAAAAGGTAGTGCTTCACATTAAGTACATTTTCGCTTTACATACATGCTCCGGTCCCATTGCGTACGTTAATGCGGGGCATGCCTGTATTTGGTTAAACCCTTTGGCCAAAGCATTTGTAAGCCTGCATGCCACATCAAGGCAACCCGTTTAATGCAGGTACCTACACTATACTGTATATATATATATGTAATAATTGTCCCATGGACTAGTGAAAGAAGAGTTACATCTCTTTTGTTGTATACATTTGGCCACCCTCAGTAGCACTCCTTTTGACACTAATATATATATATATATATATATATGTAATGTGGTGGGTTTGGGGGTTTCTTGAGCTTGCTGGTATTGTGTGTTTAACAATATAACACATACCGCACATGTTTGGGATGACACTGACAGCGTTACCGGGATTTAACACTAGTAACTGTATGAGGCACCTGTCTATGTTTTGGGAACTGTATGTATGAGCATATGGTCAGATTATTAGACAAAACATTTGCCTGTGTGTAACACTATATTATGTTAACTCCAAGCTCTTTCTATATTCATGTGTGAACTTTTCAGCTCGTATTAAATATTCTTTCAGGGCCTTGGTTTTTAAATGCATTAATGTAGCCTTTTAATATACATTTCCTTGCTTTACATTGTGACATTTTCTTTTCTTTGTTAAACTTAAACAGCAGACCTGCCTAAGACATGCAGATGAGCATACAGTTGTATTTGCATATATATATATATATATATAAATATATCAAAAGGAAAAAGCTGCGCCTCTGAACCAATTGGGTATAATCAAAACTATTAGTCTAAAATTTGTATAAAAAACGGGGGGGTGTAATATAGTATGAAGTGAAAATAGGATTATAAATTAAGAATGAACTCCTATTAATAGTACATAATTAGCTAGCAAATACTCATAAAACACCTGGAATGTAAACAAGACTAAACACTTAACTTAAACAACTGTGTACATATAAAATATATATAAAAATGCTTAATATAATTAAAAAAAAGAAAAAACAAATAACTAAAGAAAAAGGATAAACCAGTCCTCAATTGTAAGTCCAAAATGAAATGGATACTTGTGCAGGGGAACTTCGGCTGCTCTCAAAGATGGACAAACCACGTCCACAGGAAATCTAAAAGAAAAAAAGAGGAGAGAGCGCACGCCCCATAGCGTAAAAAGGTAATTAAATGAGGGAAGGGGGGGTAAGGGGGGTGGTTAAAATGCACTCACAAGGGTACAAGTAATAAAGGCATTGTGTGATTATAATCACCACCATCCGGTTCTTGCTTTGTGTCTTTAATGCAGTCCGGTCTCGGAACAGGATGGGTCCGCGTCCCAGCTAGTAGAGAAGGCCAACGGGTATCATACGTCCTTAGAGAGTTCAGGAAAGTGTGGCTCTGTAATCTCTACTAGCTGGGACGCGGACCCATACCTTTTTACGCTATGGGGCGTGCGCTCTCTCCTCTTTTTTTCTTTTATATATAAATATATATATATATATATAAAAACAAAAAAGTGTGGCGCCAAAAAATAATACTGTGATATGAATAAATTAATGGAACTATAATTAATAAATAAAGAGGTGTGTAATGTTTAAAATGTGTATAACTCTTAAACTAGTGTGACCTTTTTAAATTCTATTATAACACAACCAATAAAAATTATAATAACAGTGCATAAACGTGCTAAAAAAAAAAAGAAACAGAAAAATCAATAAAAATCCAACCAGTCCTTCAATAATTAGTCCATAATGATGAGGTTTCCGATGTTGATAAAGGGGTCTTTGGGCTGCTCTCACACGGGGTAAACCACCTCCACAAATATCTACAGACAGAAAAAGAGAGAGAGAGCGCACGCCCCATAGCATAATATTGCATAAAATTTATTAAAAGGGGGAAGGGGGTGGGGGGTGGGGGGGGGTAGGAATCGCACTCACAGGATGCAAATAGTTAAAAGGCAGTTTGTGAATATATCACCACCATCCGGTTCTGGATACTGGAACACGTCTCCGTGGACTCCCTCAGGGCTGCCAGACATGATTACCAGGAACCAGATGTATAAGGCTCCGTTCGCTGTCTGTGTATAGTCCAAACTCCAGCTCTCACTTCCAATGGCCGCCGATTGTATTCCCGCGCTTGGTGTAGGCTTCTGCGCGTGCGCGGCATCGTCGTGATGACGTAATCGCGCTCTCAGTACCCTGACGCGTTTCGTCACCTGACCGGTAACTTTCTCATATGTACCACCACTATTAAGGTTATGGTGGGTAAAAAAATTGACTAAAACCCTCCACAGTAAAGCACATATTCACAGTTGCTTTATATATATATATATATATATATATATATATATATATATATATATATATATATATATATATATATATATATGTGTATAGCTTGGTATTTTCGCATATTAATTCATGTGTACCATACCATTTATAATTACTATTTTTTTAAATAATAATAGAAGATGACAAGTCATTTTTCTGAGCACTTCTTTTTATTCAAAATCTCTTTTTAGGAGAGATTCTAACCTTTCAAGATTTACTCCACCAACCCAGAGCGAGACTGTTTGTCCAACAGAGCTGCAAAATAGCAAAGCATTCTGGGAGGTGTCATCCCAATGAACACGAGATATATAACACGTTCTCAGTGTCAGCCAAAGCATGACATGCCTCACATGTTCTACTTTGGCAAAGCATACCGTGACAAACTGAATTACAATTGCTAGATGTTTACAGTAGAAAAGAACTATAAAGATTGCTACACTAAAGATTAACACTGATCATATAAACTTATGGGATGTGCAAAGTTCCTACTCTGCGAGATTCCTCCAGCAAGAGGGGGATATGATAAACAGATTTTGGAGACACAACCCATGCTGTTTGTTGTCACATCTTTGTAGTTAGTAGACTTTTCATATTTAATCTTTGTCTACTGTGTGTGGGGGTATTATTATTTATATGCTGTATGCTGTCGACCATGTAGGCGACGTATGCAAAACATAATACAGGGACATGTTGTACAAAACGCGTTGGGTGCTCATGCTGATTCCATTCAGTGACAGACAATTATTAACCACTCGGGGCTTGAGGCGCCTGCAAGTAGTGGTGACTGAAATATTAGGCAATTGCAGTTTTCTGGAAACCTGAGAAAATGTCAACTTTACAAAAAATCTACTGAGGTCTCACTTTTTTGTGAATTATGAAGAATTGGGGGATTTTTTTCAAGGCTTTTGGAAAATGTCACTTTTGCTTTGAATATTCTATTGCGCAGAAAAAACAAACCTAAGAAATCTCGTCTTGCGGCTGTCACATCCTAGGGTCAAAGTGAACTAAGGGCAGTGGCATGTTTAGCCGTTTGAGTGTGTGTTCCATATATCTGTTTTTGTTTTATTAAGATAGGCTGCACTATTTTTCACAATGGAAGATATAGAAATAGATAACAACTGCTCCAATATTTTCACTAGAAGACACACGAGATCTGTGGACTTCAATAGTATTCTGAAATTAGATTTGGATAAAGCCCCTATTATAGGGGAAGCAAATATCCTTGCATCAGAATTTGATAAATTGGAGAAGTTGTTAACTAAAGATATTAAGAAATTTTGGGATTACACCTTTTTAGAGCAATATGTTTTAAGTGGAAGAGTACCAAGAGGCCTTAGAATTAATAAGGATCCATCCATGGATTTGGAAGATGAAAGCTTCCTTGACAAGTGGTATGGTCTTTTAGAGAAATGTTCTAATGACCTAATGGGTTTAGTTATAGAACAACAGAAACATCATGTGTCACAAATTGACATAGAGGTGAAAGAAATTGAAGAGAGAATTGGTACTTTAGATCAGACCGCTCTCTTCAAAGAAAAAGATGCACAACTGCAAAAGAAATTAGATAAATTATGGAAAGAAACAATTACAAAGAAAGTAAAGAAATTTTTAAGAGATGAGGAGGACTATAAAGACGGGCCCCCTAGAAAACTTGAGAAAATTGAATCCAGTGCTGTTAAAATAGTGGATAAAACCATTCTAAAATCTAAAATAACCCCAAAAAAAACCTCACCAAAAAAGGACATATCTAAGGGAAAGAAAAAACCTAGAAAATACACCCCTAAAAAAACTAGGAAAAGTCCAGAAAGGGAAAATTGGAGGACAAAACCATATAGAACCCCACACCAACAGGGTAATAAATATGCTAAAACACAAGTAAGCATAGAATTAACCCCGAAAAGATCTATGAGTATAGATTATGACTCAGAAAGGGAAATTAGTATATATAATAGAAAAGAACAACGAGAAACCCAAAGAGATAAAATGTTTCAGAAAGGTGGCCTTAAGTTTAATAACAAGAAGGATTTTTTAGGGGAGGGGGGGTCAACTTCTTTTCAGGGAATAAATTCATATGCCCCACTGATGAGAAGGGATCACTCCTCGGAAAAAAGGAAAAGGGAAAAAACCGACGAAAACGGGGAAGGGGACAGAAAGAAATACCAAAAGAAACCCAAGAAATAGGTAAAAACATATTCAACTTGAGCTCTAGGGTATTAACCAAACCCGAAGAGTCCCTTATTTCCAAAGGTTTAAAGTTCGCCCCCACTGTAGGCTCTAGTAATTTTGGCCTTTTTTTGGATGCCCAAAGATTTTTAAGGAAACTAACTATCAAAAGATTCTTTAGGCAGAAGGAGGTTGAGCTTAGAACCAGTGAAAACTCGAAAATAGATTCTAAGATAGATCCTAAAGAAGTTGACACTCAACCTAAAAGAGATATGACACTATCACAAGAAAATGCACATATTGTGATACATTCAGGTCTAAAACCATCCTCTACCTTTTACCCAAAACATATGAAAGGTAAAAACCTAGATGTCTTTACACAACTAGTTCAGAAAGATTTCGAAAAGCTAGCTAGTTCTGATCAGAAATTTGAGAATAATTTGAGTAAAAACGAAAGAGATGCCCTCAAAATCCTGCAGAAAGACACTAGCATTGTAATTAAACAAGCTGACAAGGGAGGAGGAGTGGCCATTCTCAACAGGGAAGACTATATATCTGAGGCACATCGGATTTTAGGTGATAAAAATACTTACACACCTCTAAAAAAGGACCCAACCTCAGACTTTCTGTGTAAATTAAAAACTTTGCTGGACAAGGGGAAACAAGATGGAGTCATAAATGAGAGCGAATACAAGTTTTTGCATAAAGAACATCCTATTAGACCCATCTTTTACTATCTCCCTAAACTCCATAAGAGTTTAGTAAATCCCCCAGGAAGACCAATAATAGCAGGTATAGATTCCCTGACGTCAAACTTGTCGGCATACATAGACACGTATCTGCAGAAATATGTGAAAGAACTTCCGTCATATCTGAAAGACACTACAGATATTCTGCAAGTTATAAATAACCAAAGATGGGAAGAAGGATGGTTTCTTGCCACATGTGATATAACTTCGTTATATACTTGTATTAGTCATAAAGATGGACATGATGCCATAGACAGAGCGTTATCTAAGGATACAAATATGCCTCCTGAACAGGCAAACTTTATCCTAGACGGGATAAAATTTATCCTAGAGCACAACTATTTCCTGTTTGAAGGAGTATACTACCTTCAGAAGTGTGGTACCGCCATGGGCACGAAATTTGCACCCAGCTATGCAAATCTTCTCATGGGTGCATGGGAGGAAGACCATATTTGGTCTATTGCAGAGCTGGGTGTGGATTTGTGCCTGTGGCGGAGATATATCGACGATATATTCTTTATTTGGAGAGGGGACGAGGAAAGTCTCAAAAGATTTATAAACTATCTTAATGATAACTTACTCAACCTCAAATTCAACTGTGAGTACAGTCGGGAAAGGGTTAACTTCCTGGACCTGACTGTACTCATAGAAGAGGGAGAGATTAGTACTCAAACCTTCTTCAAAGACGTCGATATCAATAACTTTATCACACCCTCCAGTTGCCATCACCCGAAATGGCTACAAAATGTACCATATGGTCAAATACGAAGGGTCAAGAGGAACTGTTCGAATGATGACGTGTTTAATACACAATCTCAATTTATGCAAGAAAGGTTTAGGGAAAAGAAATATGAAGAGCAAGTTATTCAAGATGCAGTAGAAAAAGTAGGATGTCTAGAAAGGAAAGATCTTATAAAAAACACAGAAAAAGTTAAAACTAAAAAGAACTTTGACTTCTCTTTTCTCACAAACTATAATAGACAATCCGAAAAAATAACTAAAATAATACGCAAACACTGGCATATTGTCCAAAATGACACTATCCTAGGTGAAATAGTACCTGAAAGACCGACAGTCATTTTTAAAAAAGCTAATTCACTAAAAAATGCACTTGCACCTAGTGCTTTACAAAAGGTTTGTAAAGAGAGTAATAGGTGGTTACCCCAAATAAAGGTTTTTTTTGGGTTTACCACATGCCTGGCATGTAGACATAGATCGGACGATAAGTTTGGATTCCAGTCTAATATTACCAAAGAAAAGTTTTTCATAAAACAACACATTACGTGTAGATCAGAATACGTGGTTTACCTAATACAGTGCCCTTGTGGGCTTCAATACGTAGGCCAGACCACTAGGCCAGTTAAAACACGTATTCTGGAACACATTGGTAATGTGCGTAGAGGTGTCACTACTCACTTTTTATCCAATCACTTCATCAATATACACCAAGGTGACACTTCAGGACTAAGGTTTACAGTGCTTGAACATGTTCTGCCCCACTGGAGAGGTGGGGACAGAAATGTTGCACTGAAGAAAAGAGAGAGTTTTTGGATCTTTTCTCTCAAAACCTTAGTGCCACAAGGCCTGAATGTGGACTTTGAACTTGGTGTTTTTCTTTAAATTAGGTGTTTTTCTTTAATCTGGTGTTTTTTTTATTTTTTCTGTAAATTTCATATTTTTATAGGATTTAGATGGGATTGCACCTTTTATATAATTTTTGAGAGCATTTTTTATTGACTGGTGTTCAGTCTTTGTGGTCCGATCTATGTCTAAAATAGTCAAGATGTCCTTATAACTATGCCTCATTTCATAAGATTATTGGAATTTGATGTTGTACTCTAACCTAATTTCTTTGTCTTTTTAAGATTCATCTATCGTCTGCTCAATATGACTAAGAAAGAGTAGGATAGCTGATGTGTTTTTTATATACTTTAATGTGTATTTTATTATGAGTTAGGATTATTATTATTTTTAATATGTTTTTAAAATATGCTTTGGTACTATTAAACTATTTTATTATAATTGTATAATTAAATGTTTATCACTGTTTTTAAGTATATGTATTTCCCTGTGTGCGGTCACATGCATGTAATTGGCCCGTGACTTTGGGGGATGTTCTATCAATCATCCTATGGAGGAGGGGAGTTTGATAGCAGTATGGGTATAAATAAGACACCCAGGACAGGTCACTGCTACTCCTGACGAAGCCGTCTGCAAGAACGGCGAAACGCGTTGAGCGTGACCTCTTAATCAAGAAGGAGAGAGTGCCTGGGTATCCGTAGCTGTTTTCCTACCGGCGGCGCAACCGGAAGTGACGTGACGGCCCCAAGACCGGAAGTGACGAGACGGCTCCAGGCTGAAGTGTACCGTGGCGGTTTGCTGACACAGAGACGCTGTGATGTGGTCTTGAGATCACCACCGTCAATGCTGTTTTCCCATTGGGATTCTGTAAGCCTCCACTTTTATCATTTTTGGATAAACTGTATTTTATTGGATACTGCATGTGTGCTTCTCTTTTCTAAAGATTATCTCCTCCGAATTGTTCCTGCTGATATATCCTATTAGGCATTGGCCTTAGTATGTGGTGCCCAGCTGGGAGCTCCTTATAACATATTTTGCTACAGGTTGCACTATGTTTGTCTTTTTTTCTTTTTAAAGGTATCTACGCTCCCCTGGTTTTTTCTTCCTAAGTTTCGTGTGGACCTTGAAACAGTCCGTCTAAGGGTTTGAGTGTCTTTATTTTTACTTTGTATTTTGTGTTTACCTTCACATTTATATACATAGTTTTTCCATTAAGTGTTTATATATTATATTATTCACTGTGTTTAGGTATTGAGCGCCATCTTGTGTGTTCCATATTAGCCGTTTGAGTGCCAGAGGAGCAGCAGCACCAGAGTAACACAGTCCCTCCGGCACATAGCAATCAGGGGACTGTGTTTTTCTGCCTTCTAGATAACATTCAACGCAGAACGAGATCTCCCCAAGAAAAGGAGCTGAAAAAGGCCATGAAGAAAGACCTTTAGAAAACATTTGCCTATGTGTAATTGCCACAGTATTTACTGAACAATCCTTGCCAGCAATTTAATATATTAACAAGTATAACATAGTTAACATATTTAACATAATCATAAAGCATATGCCAGACACTGACATTACTGGCAAGTGGGCACGTTCACCATAATAAAACCAAAGGTTAGTGCAACACATGCCGTACGCTAATGTGTTTTTACTCCCTTCCCTGGCACCACCGTGGCCAAACCACCGTGTCCCTTCCTTAAGGTTCCACTCCATCTGGCAAGGAATCCCGTTACAGCGAGGATATTTTACCCCCTAAGCGGTAATCGGCATCCCAACAAGATCCTCACCCTGTCTATAACATATTGTAGAGACAAATTAAAAATATCCAAACCGATGTCAGTGAACCCCATGTCTCTGCAACAAGTTCCTACTGTCACATTACAAATTCTGGTGTCTAACAAACACTCCACCTACTCTTCTAACATATTGAGACACAACGACGTTAACCTTTCTTCCACATCTCTCAATAATGGACCAATCCTTAGAATTCCGCCAAAAGGCCCTAGGAATTATTTCAGACCAAGCCAGAACAATCTTCCCGAATAACACTAACACCCTAGCCAAGTAATACCTTACTATATGTATTAACTCAATTGCTTTCATGTTACCCAAACCATTGCTGCATTCAATCTGAATCCCATCAGTCTGCATCTCTGTTGCCCCAATCCCGGATGCCTGATGGGGTTCCCCAGGAGCTGCTCCCCTCTGCACAGAACCAGCGTGCTAAGGGTTAGTATCTATGTTTGCTTACTGCTGTGTTTCATCAGAACCCACACTCTGGAATGTTAATGGCCCAGGAGGACAAAGGACTTTGGAACTACAGCTGCATTCAATCTGGACTACTGTCCAAAATGGAGCTCCCACCAAGCAAACAGGACCGCGGGGCTGTGGTGCAAAGGGTTGCAGAAAGTTGCAAGCAAAGTGCAAGCTTTCGGCGCCAAACGAAGGCCCCGCCCTGTGAGCTGATTGGCCAAGGATGAAGCCAAGCCCAGCTAAGTGATAGAAGCCCCACCTCCGACATCCAGCCAGGGGAGGAGCTAGTGGAGAGCAGCCAATTGAGGCTGTTGTTGGAGATGGGAGGGGTTTGTCGCGCGGACCCCAGAACCATTTCACTTTGTGAAGAGCAAGAGAGAAGAGCTGCTGCATACACGTGAGGCCTCACTGTGTTAAAATGGCTCAATCTACTGGCCGTGTTGATTTGGAAGCGGCTAACTACTCTCTCCCTTGCGGCTGCCTTGTGGTGAGAGTGGGAGGAAGCTACCACCTACGGTGCATCTGTGCGCATTGTCATCTGCCAGCGCGGTGCCAGCACTGTGGCACTTATTTCCTGCGTCCGGTTAGCCCAGTGCCCGCAGGGACATGGCTGTCGCCTGTGTGAGCTGTGACACCAACCGGTGCAGACGCCTTCCAGTTTCCCCCTACCGCGGATGCTGTGGGCCCGTGTGCCTTTGTGAGCGCTGCCGGAGGCGACGGTGGTCCGGTGCCACCTTATAGTGTCTCTACCTCAGCTGCGGAGTATGCTGTGGGCCCGTGCACCCTACCGCAACTGTTGCGGCCTATGCTGATGGTATTGTCGGTCCTAGGCCTGGGACCAGTACTGACCAATGAGAAAGCTAAGTGGACGGCCCCATGGGTGTCGGGTGTGGACCCTTGGGTGACCGTGGAGCGTGGTAGCTCCTTAAATCTAGACGGCCGGGCGATTGGCTCGCCCTGTCATCGCGTCCTGGCGGAGGTGTCCTCCCTAGAAGGAGAATTGTATGCTGCGGGACCTGTAGAAGAAAGACCCCCACTTACCTGTGCAGCCCAGACGAGTTCTGGTCCAGAAGTACCCGTTCCAGCGGATGCAGAGGTTTCCAGAGACTTCAGTACGACCCCCAGGTTCAGACAATGTCGGATTAGTCAGTCAACCGCCTGCGTAGAAAACGCTGGACGTCTCCTACCTTGCCGTGGGTGAGCTGTCCTGTTCTTCTGTTGCAGCGGAGCCGGTCGCGGCCTACTTGCTGGTTTCACCAGTTGCGGCCTCGTCCGGTGCGCAGCATGGTGACGAACTTCCGGTCTCACCGGAAGTGACGTCATCAATGGCGCCGGGCAGTGGTAACACCAGAAGTCTCGCTAAAATGGCGGCCGGGAGTGACGTCATCAAGATGGCGCCCGCGGAGCTGGCCACACTACCGCTAGGCCCTGAAGCAGTGTGTGGACCTGGCCCCACCAGATGATGCCAGCAAAGTAAAGAGTCCCTGTGCGAAGGGACAGAAGAGTGTTCCTGCGTTGATGCCGCCCCCTGCTGGACATGGTAGAGGACATCGCTTGGCAACAGCCAAGGCATCCCTCCCAGTTGAAAGAGAGGTGAAGCCCAGGACTGTATCCCTTAATAAAGAGATATTTTAGTCCCAGTCCCTGGCCCTAGCTTTAAGTACACCTTCTGCTATTGCCCCAGTACTGGACTTAAAGGACTTTGCCCAGAGTCACTCAGCACCTACCACTGCCCATCATCCACGTGCAGTTCTCAGGGTGTGAGATCCATTGATCCTGCTGTTCAAGGGTTTGTACTAACCAAATTCTCTGAAGAGGAAATAGATGTTAATAAGTGTTAAGTGATGGCTCAGAGTCAGATGAAGAGAAATCTGTTTCCAGGTGTATTAAAAGGCCGGGAAGTAGAGGCTCCTTCCAGTCATTCAGGAGGTCCTCAGGGTCCCTCTCAGAGGCCTCTATAGTGTCATCACCATCTGGGTCAACAATACTGGATCTGAGTCCAACTCTCCAGAACATGTCACTGGTGGTACCCCTTATTCTAGGGTTATGCCCCTGAGCTGAGATACACCCGGTTCATACTTCGTAGTGGTCCCATTGTGGGTCATTGGTGGGAAGAGGGAGCATTTAATATCGATGAGAAAGCAGAGATTCTCTTTAAAAGAGAGAACAAAATTAAGATGGGTGTCCGCCTCCCTAAAGGTTCTCCCAGCCTGGGTAGGAAAGTTAATCCAAAAGACCCAGGATTTTGGGTATTACCAGGCAAGTGAAGGGGCAGGACAATTGTTAAGTAGAGCTGACCAGGCCTACACGCACCAGGTTCAGGCAGTCCCATGGGTACTACTTTCCGTATGTCCCTGAGCCTATCATGCAGGACATAGATGACAACCGGCGGGAATGGTTATGGTTGGCTGTTATTGATTATTTGCAGAGAAAAACCAGCCACAAAGAGTTCATCACTGAAACCCTGCGATGTTTCATCATGGGGGAGTGGATGATAGGGACGTGCATATTTAAAGACTGAGTAGAGGTACGCCAAGAAGCAGGGGTACCCAAAGTTTATTCAGTTGGGGTTGAAGAGTTTGATGGGCGGCCTGTTAAGAAGCCGAACCCAAGATATTATCTTTGAATAAGAGAATATTGTTATGTGTTCCTACCATCACTGATGTCCATGGATGGTACCCTATTAATTATGTGATGTAATTTTCCGTCATTCTGCAGGTCTCTAGGATGACAGACGGTGCTCCTAAATTTGGACCTAAGCGGGGTCATTGGGGTTTTTCACCCAGGGGAGGATGTAACAGGGTATGTCCAGCCATACCTGTTTCTTCCCACATAGTGTACTTGCTATGTAAGCCCGGTTAAGATCTAGGCATTAGCAGGTTACTCTGTGGACTCTTGTCCCCCTTCCTGCTTCCCCAGAAAGTGAAGGAAGGTCTGTGGTGACTCATGGCCCTTGTAGGTGGGTACAGTCCATGAGCCCGCCCCTTCTAGAAGTTTCTAAGGGGAGTAGGCTAAAGCTGGTGAGCAGTTCTTCCCAGCTCCTCAAGGAGTGAGGAGGTAGCAGTCTTCCTCTCCCCATGGGAGAGAGAGGATGAAGGAGTGTGTCCCTGCCTGATCCCTGGCTAGGGTGAAGGAGGGTGAGAGATGGTGGGAACTATGAGTCTTCCCCATTGCGGGGCAAGCTTGTTCACTTGGCTAGCTAGTCAAGACCACCTGGAGCAGTGGAAGTAAAGCACCGTCCAGAAGTTCTGGGGCGTATACAGAAAAGTATGCTGTAAGCTGGGCTGAGAGAAGGTATGTGTGCAGTGGTGGGTGCTGACGCCTACACTGTGGGAGCCATCACTACTGGAGGCACTGAAACACCAAGATGAACTAGAATCCTGTAAGAACCAAGCATGTCCAAGTCTCATAACATCCTGCAGACCACTCAGTCCTCCTGCAAACCAACAGGTGAAGCACCAACAGCGAGATAATTCGCTCCTTTCCCACACACTGGCCTCTAAGTGAGGTTGGGTGGGGGGTGGGGGGGGGGGGAATTGTTATATACGCTTTCAGATTCAGTAGAATAAGTCTCCTGTGCCAACAGCAGTGAGGATGTTTCCGGAAGCTACTCAGGGTCAGGGGGCCGTGCACCTTACTGGTTTCATTTCTAAAGATGATAACCTAGAATTACACGTTTTCTAAAAAAAACAAAAAACAGAATGTCTAATTACAAAAGGATACAATATATATTTAACGGCATGTTTAGCTATGTGAGAGGAAAGGGCGGCCATTTTACTCTGCCCCCAAAAATTGATCCAGATGTCTGAATTTATATACTGTTTATCAATGATTTTTTTCCTGCTGTATACAGTCAGGCCTGTATTTAGACATAGGCCCACTAGGCCTATTGGCCTATGGGCCTAGGGCGGCACATTTCAGGGGGGGTGGCAAATTTCGGGGCGGTCGATGCTGCGGTTACTGAGACCCCGCTCTCTTCCCCACAACAATTAAACTAATTGCTGGGGGGGAGAGCACAGCGGCATCTGTAAAGGTCACTTACCTGCTCCTGCAGTCTCACCCTGCTCCTCCTGCAGCCTCACCCTGCTCCTCCTGCAGCATTGCTGCATCAACCGCCGCTGCCACGGAACCTCACGTCGGGAATGCATTGCCATGACAACCGAACGTCACATGGCGCCCCGTTGTCATGGAAACAGGTCGCCACGTGACATCGGGACGCTGCAAGAGCAGGAGGCCGGAGCGGCAAAAAGGTAAGCAAGTGCCCATGGGGAGCAACATTCTAAAACCGGCCCTGTTATAATACAGTACTGTATATGTCCAATACAAATATCGTTTTCAGATGACGACTCAGGCCTTTATTCCTCTAGTCCCGTGACTTATGCCCCTTCCTTTTTCTGATAGATATTAGTGGCAGAGGGGTAATACCACTTGGGATTATTATTGCTCATTTTATTTTCATAAGTAAGATTCTTTGTGATCCTATTTTTTTTAATTTTTTTTTACCCCATAGGATGTTTCGCTCTTGGTGTTTAAAGAGAATTTGGCAAATTAGCATATTAAATGAAATTGCAACGCCGGCGAACTCGCGACACAGAAAAGGGAAAATCTCACATGGTTCACAAACTCATGCAAACGTCTCACACACATCTCCTAATTGTTAAAAGTCAAAATATATATATATATATATATATTTTTTTTTTAAATTAAATAAACGGGCAGGAGTATTTTAGTGTAAAGAACTACGTTGAAAGTGGGTAAACCCTGTTCAAATCCCACCTATCGCCTTGTGTCTCAGATACCAAAAATAGATTGTAAGCTCTTCGACTGAGCCTCTTGTGCTGAAACAGGGATATCCTGAAAACCTGACCTTTTGGGGGGTCTTGAGGACTGGAGTTGCAGTGAAAAGGTTCTCTTCTGGTTATAAAATAATTCTTTTTTTTTATTGTTGTTTAACTCCAGGCTTTTTTTTTCTTTCATTGCTACGATGAGAAGTGTAACGATGAATGGGAGACTTGGGCTTTTCTAGACCAAACAAGTCAGTTTGCAGAAGAAGACAGTGGAGGGTTTTTACATCGTCTTCACGCATCCATGGATGAAAAAAAAGTCTGTCACAGCTGCCCGGTGCGGAAGGCTCTACCGCTGCTCCCTGAACAGGTCTCGTCACTGCTGTTGTCTTTGCTGCTCAGCAGAAAATTCAAAGTAGGCCTAGAAACCAGGGGGAAAACAGTCATCTGTTGTAAAGAAAACCCCATTGCAAAGAAATAGTCATATGTATATCTTAATTCACCCTTACTGGCCTGTACTAGGTATGCTGGGAAGTCATTTCCCCTGGTTCTGGAACATTTAAGCACCATTTAAGTGAATGGAGTTTAATAATTATTATTATTAGTTTAACCCTGTGAGTGCCAGGCGGCCTGCACCTCAGACTTTCCACCTACTTGTGCAGTGATCACATAGTTGCAACCCAGCGAGCAGAAGTCCCGCTGTTCTGTTCAGAAGCGGGGCACTCAAGTGGTTACATCTCCCCTACTGAGGGGAAAAATGTTTCACAACACATTCAGTCGTGGGCATTGGGAGGGTACACGGCTCAACTTCACCATACTCTGTTATGCACATCATTTCCCTTCATAGTCTAGAGATGGGCAAACGTTTCGCCCAAAGTTCCAATCAGTTGCGGGGCCAAAAAAATGGCATTTCTTCTCAAGTTCAACTTTCCAACCAATTCGTCTGTTCAAAAAAGGTCGCCAATATATTTATATATATATTATATATATATATATATATATATATATATATATATAATATATATTTTTTTTAAATGCGATAATGTGAAAATTTGGGAAAAAAAACAAAAAAAACGAAGATTCCCTTCATTACGCAAATTGCAGACGAAATTCGAGAAACTTAAAAAAATAAATAAATAAATACTCGCAGTGAAAAAACTGCGAAATAGAGCTTCAGTCGGTATTGCAGGATTTTTGAATAACAAAAGGTTAGAACGAACGTTCACAGAATTGCCATGAAATAGAAAAGTGTGTCTGACAGTTCGCATTTGATGTCGCATAGCCATTTTGACGGGAGCATGCAGGGGGGCAGATACCGCCCGAGAAGTCAGTGAAGGCTTCTGGGTCAGAACTCTTGGGGCACGCTCCTCCTCTGCCGCCCTGGTTTGCTCCCGCCGTTCTACTTTTCTGCTGCTGCCCTGTGCCGCTGTGACGGTCTTCAGTCTTCTTCTCCCGCCGCCACCCCCGAGTTTGCGCACCTCGCCCCGAGATTTTAGATGTAAACCCGTAGCCCGAAGATTAGTTAGCGAAATTCGTAGTCTCTGGGCCAGACCCAAAGTGGTGGCAACCCTGAGCATCACCAGTAGCGGATTTCCCATTAGGCCTGGGCCTAGGGCGGCATATACTTTTGACGCGCCCTCGGGCCTATCAGACCGAATGGGAAGTCATTTTATCTGTTCCGAACCGCAGCGTGAAAAGACGCCGCAGATGTCACCAACGTGGCATGGCGCCATCGCAGCGTCAAATGACATCACGTTACCATGGCAACGTGACGCCGTGCGACATCACGCTTGTGACGTCCGCGGCGTCATTTGACGCTGCGGTTCAGAAAGAGGAGGAGGGAGGCAGGTAAGGAGGCGGCTGCAACAGTTGTGCCAAGGGGCGGCGGATTTCGTAACCCGCCACTGAGCATCACACGTAACCATTTACAAATATATTCAGGGTCAATACAAGGAACTTTCAAAAGAACGGTATACAGGGATATACCCAATAAGTAAAGATGGGAGGGATGTTGATCAGGGAGAAATCTGATTGCCCATTACTGGAGTCAGGAAGGAATTTATTTTTCCACTTATGAGATATCATTAGATGATGTGTCACTGGGGTTTTCTGTTTCCCTTCCTCTGGATCAATATACTGTAAATGCAAATACAGTATAGGGTAAATACAGTATATGTCGTCTAAATTTAGCATACGTTGAACTCCATGGACATATGTCTTTTTTCAACCGCATTTACTAAGTATAAGTGAATCAACAGGTTGAGCGCTTCGTATATAGGCACTTTGTATATGTAGCACATGTACCCCCACCCTCTAGGAGATACTTGTTGCGGCTACAGGTCTTATGGTGGGGCGTACCTGTTTCAGGAGAGCTGAGTTGGTCTGCGATGTTGAGGAGACCAGGACAGGCTTTTGATGTCTACAACTGGTGTTCATGGTGTCAGCGCCTCCAGCTTCAGTGAGTACCCAGTGTTCCTGGAGATAGATCCCACTAAAGCACAGTCTCTCATACCCCTGCCCAATAACTGCGGACTCAGGCAGGGATATATAAAACCAAGGACTTTATTAAGCAGTCACTGCAGATGGTATTTACAGCAGTGCAGGTGCATAGAAAGGGTCCCCAGACTTCTGGACGGTGCGGGATCTCTGATAATGATGAGGCCTAGATAGAATTTAGATGTTCTCCCAGCCCCTTAGGGGCTGAAGGCACGCTCATCCTGGATGGGATAGACTCATAGCCTTTCCAATCTTCAGAGTAGATCTCACACATCTCTCCCCTGAGAGGGGGAGAGCAGGACTCTTGCTACCACACCCTAGCAGGGTGGGAGCTGGACTAATTCCAATTTAGTACTTCCCTCTAAGCTAAGGCAGGGGAGGACTCAATGTCTGTACCACTATTGGTTGTACACAGACAATGAGTCACCACCACTTCGGTCACTCAGAGAGACAGCAAGGGGTGGGGGGGGGTCAAAAGCCCCTAGGATTAACCTGTCACAGCCTGCAGGTCCTTCAGGGCTTCTATGACAGGAGGCAGAGAGTCAGTCTAGACTAGCTAGGCTACATATATAATGTCACAGAAGAAAGTTCAACCACTACTGGAGTTAGAGCTTGATATAGGAAATGTACAAAACCGTAACGGGCTGTAATTGTCTCTGGCACACTGATAAACTCAACCTGATTACCTGTTAAAATGATCACAAATGATTTCTGAAAAAAGGTTGAAGTTCATGAACTTAGAGCTCACAATGTCACTCCCCTGACCCCCCGCCCACGCCCCTGAAAACATGCCCTAAATAAAATAACACACAGGAGAAGGTCTGGGGGTATAAACGGCAACGGCTTTTTATTACATACAACATCAAAAGAACATCAGCACCCAAACCCCTGCTAGAGTGATCCACCAACCAGTAAGGCCAACAGCGCTCAAACATGACCCACAACCCTCCAAGACGGGCGCCGCAAAGTCCTGGCCTCTCCGCTGAATCATAATCATCAGCTGCGAGGATGAGTCCCAGGTACCCAACTCTCAGTGAGCCCTGTTTACTTACCAATAAATACCACCACTTGGAGCTCCGTGGGTACAGTTTTGCCTGTCTGGCAAGAGCCACACCCGGGGGAAAGGGACGGGGGCAGTCATGACGTCCCACGCCAAGAGCTCAGGGCTTCTTTTTTTCTTTCACAATAGTTTTTTAACCCAGGAATTTTCATGCTAGGCACAAAAAAATTGTTCATATTATTATTATGTTAAGTGTAATAAATTGTCAGGTCAAAAATAATATTTTTCTTATATAGCAATGTCCATGGTATATTTCAGGATCAGACCACTGCCCTATTCAGCTCGCTATCTATTTTTGGTGGCTGAGATCGTAACTTGGCCAAGGTGTTTTGTTGGTGGTAGAGGGGGTGGGTGAAGGGGAGTTGCCCAGGGGTGGGTGATTAAGCCTCCCAGGGGGTAGCGAGACGGATTTAACCCCACTCCGGCTTGGCCCACGAGGCGTGGCATCTGTGTTTTAAACCCCAGCCGGAGTGGCTACTGGCACCCCATACAGAGGTCTACATCTCCGGAAGCAGGGGGTCCCTGGAGCTGAACTGAATGGGGTTCACCTCCGGAGACCCCCTGTTTCAATACCACATGGAAAAATAATAAACCATTGGATCGCTGTAAGATCTGCTCAGGGAGAGATTGCTTCTCTCCCTGGGATTCCTCTGCTCAGCTCTTACAGACACACAGCTGGCTCGATACAATTAACGCTGCAGTGGTCCCATTCTGAAGCAGAGACCTCTGCTGAGTTAACCCTGCCAGGCAGGTTACTGCTTTCTTGTTGGCAATTGAGCCCTGGCTCTTCCGCGCTGTGGCATCGAAACGTTGCGCGCCCACGGAAGCAGTCTTGCTACATCTGAATATAGACTCTGCTTCTCCAAGTCAGTAAATCTTCTGAGTTTCATTGAGGGGAAAAAATGGAATTAACAACTTTTTCCAGTATGGGGCAGTTGCATATTCAAGCCTTCTTTGTACTTGGTGAGACAATGTGGTCTCTCCTTCCTTTTCATACCACTCAACATACTGACCACAGAGCAGGTTCTGGGAACAGAAGTATGCACATTCCTCTTAAGCAGAATGACCAATCACTGGAGGGATCTTCACGGGATGTGTGAGAGTTTTAACCTTTATTTCTGGGAAGAGAATTTCACAGCGCAGCACAAAATGCAAAGAAAATAGTATTCTAGCATGAAAACGAGGCAATAAGTCACCTGTACTAAGTGAAACAGTCTCTGCTTGCACAGCAGGTTTGCAGTAGGTGGTAATTCAGTTTATGAAAATAAACTGGTCACAAGGGATTGCCTTTGTAGTTTCCGTTAGGAGACGGGGGCCAAGGTGTTGGTTTACAATCTAATTTGTAGTGCCTCAGTCACAGGCACATACACATGCAGCCACGAGTATCCGAACACTTGACTTTGAAATTCAGTTTGAATGGGACTGCCAGGGACCCCCACTGTGTTAATCCGATGGGCCATTAGTCTCTGCAGAAATGTCACAGAAATGTTGCAGCGTTACTCGGAGATTGCCCCTGATTTTCAAAGGCAAGTTTTCGGATACTCGTGGCTGCATCAGTATAGGCTCATCGTTATTATGCAGCACTATTTCATAAGACACCTTCCAGCACCATTCAAGTAAGGTGCCTTCCAGTTTCATAAGGTGTCTTATGGAATAGCATCTCAAAGTAAATATAAGCCCTAGTGATCTGTGTTTGAAGAGGGTCCGTCTACTTTAAAGGCACTGTTCCTACCACTATGTAAATAGGGACTAATTATTCTGCTAAATATACATTGATCTCCACCAAGGGGTGCTTCCTGTTTCACTGCAAAAATACAAAAAAGCATACCATCAAGTGTTTACATATTTTAAACTAAATCCCTGGATATATTAAGCATGCAGCATCATTATGAGAGTCAGTATTGACCTATTCTTTGCATGCTTAATAATCAACGAGCAATTACAGTCACTGGTATTTCCCTTCTATATAACCCCCACACAGAGCAGCAAACATTCATTTCCACTCCGTTGCAATCATGTGTACGCACGCGACATCATTCACTAGCAATGCCACGGTAATCATTCACACATGAAGTAGCTCATTGGATTGTAAGCATATATAATAAAAATGTATACTTTAGTGCTACTTCCCATGGAGCAAGTATATTCATATCAAAGCACTTGAGTGGGCGTATCCAGAAAGTACAAACTACTGCTTTATTAAACCTTTGCTGAGCTCTACGAACTGCGGCATGAGAACACCAATTAAAGGTGCACCAAGTGAAAGTTCCCGCAGGCGTGTTCTGGTCTTGACGGCTCCTGTGGAAAGATGTTCCCCAGATGATGAGTGACTGACCACTTCAAAGAAACCGGTGTCCAAGTTCACCTGAGCGTGTCCTCACACCTGCAAAAAAAGCCGACAGACTCAAAGACACACCAATAAGAATTGTGTCTGGGATGAACATCAGTCTGCAAATACTAGCTGACTTGTGCTGTACTGTAAGCTGGAAATATTTGTTGTATAAAATAGTTTTAATATACATAAATATTCAGGCAAACAAAGTCACCGTAGAAAACACAGCTTTAATATATCTTTCTTTTTTTTCCCCAGTATTTTTTTATTATTTTACTTAAATAAATGAACATCTTACTTACATGTGCAATTTTGATAAAGGAACAATATTTATACATCTATCTTAGTAAAAACAATTATCTTCATAACAATTTTTCTTTACTATTTTCTGTATGTTGCATATCAACTTCATTTTTATATATAAATCTCTTTGGATTCTTTTCATTTCAAATTATTCTTATTTTTTTTTAATTTTTTTAACATAGAAAAGATAAAGAAAAAGGATAGATAGAGATGGGGCCAGAGAGGAAAGGAATGGAAGGGGAGGGAGGAAATGCTTAAGGGCTAAAAGGTAAGAGAGACAAGGGATAACAATCAACCATGATCAGGATTCTACCTAAAAACCGGAGGCCACAGTTCCCATACCTTATAGAAATTATCTAATTTTTTATTAAGTTGAGCTGGAAGTTTTTCCATTAATTTAACTTCATTCACTCTTTTAATTAGTGTATGTCTCGATGGTACATTTATATTCTTCCACGCCGCTGCTATAGAACAACAGGCTGCTGTAAGAACAATAGAGATCCCCTTTCTCATCGTATTAGATACCTCTTCAACAGGCTTTGCTAATAAGCTGGAAATATTTGAATGTTGCGTTGCCTAATGCGTTATATCAACTTCACTTTGAACTTCGTTTTCCTCTTATCAAAATCTTCGAAACCGATATCTTTGCACAACCGCAGGCAGTATGTGCAGCTACAGAGCCCCAAAGTTAGTGAGATTTAGGGGGATCGTGGCCACAAACAATTCACCTGCTTATTGACAGATTGTGACTTAAAAGAGAAAGACTCGGACTGGAACATCGGGGGGTGGTCGTACTTCTGGCGTTCGGCCAGCGACGGACCCTGGACACCGACCGGCCTCTGGACACAGAACCGCCACCCGCTTCTAACATAAGGTAAGCTTTTAGGGTTTTAGTGGTTAGGGTAGGACGTTAACTTAAGGGGTTTTAGGGTAAGGGGCTAAGGTTTGAAGGCTAGGATGTAGCGTTAATATTAAGGGTTAACATTAGGGGGTTTTAGGGTAAGGGTTAAGGTAAGGGACTTACCTTAGTAGTGAAGTGCCTGGTGGCCGAGTGTCCCGGAGGTGGGGTGAGTTGCGACCTAGCGTCGGCGATCATTAGGTCACGGCGAAACCGCTGCAACCAAATGGCCTAGATCAGACTTTGCGGCATTTTCTTGTAGCTGCAATTTTGTTCTGACAAAACTGCACGTTTAACATGGTCATAAGTCACGGACTAAAATGTGACAACTAGCCATATTCTGTTTACAGATTGCGTCATTTAAACCGCGTCTATAAAAAGTGACAAAAAGCATGGTTAAGAGGCATCCCGCCCCACATTATACTTACTTTGAAGTGGAATGACCGGAAGATGGTCCTACTTGGCTCCAGAGCCTGATATATGAAAGAGAGCGAGAGAGAGAGACAATTGATTAGAGTTTCAAGTTCCTGGGAGATTTTCTAATGAGATATGCAAAGTATATTTAAATGCCTTCCTCATAATATTTATATAAGACCAATACTGATACGTCTAAGGCCCCTTCTAATGAAGGGGTCAGGCACAAAAGTATGTTGTGACATTAGAGTTTTCAGCATGTGGGTTCTGGTCCAGTTGGGTCTGGTGCCCAGGGCCGCCGACAGACTGCATGGGGCCCAAGACTAGAGTTTAGACCGGGGGCCCCCCCACGTGTTGGCGGCTTTTAGAGTCCCTGCCGTTCACACCCTCGTAAGCCACCTCCTCTATTTTCCCCTCTCCACTTGTAAATTCTCTCATTTTCCCCCATCCCCCACGTCCTTCTTCCACCCCCTCTCTCCGCTATCACTTAATTACCCCCCTTTCATTCAATCCTGCTCCCTCAATCTCCCCCACAATAATTACCCCCACTCCCACACACACAATGCAACACACACACACACACACGCAAAATGCAACACACACACACCCTTGAACCTGGCATCACCCCCCCCCTTGTACCTCACATCACCTCCTCCCCCTTGTACCTCACATCACCTCCCCCCCTTGTACTTCACGTCACCCCTCCTTGTGCCTCAGCCCCCCTTGTACCTCTCCTCACATCACCCCCTTGTACCTCATATCCCCCCTTGTACCTCACATTCCCCCTTGTACCTCACTCCCCCCCCACTTGTACCTTACTCCCCCCCCACTTGTACCTCACATCACCTCCTCCGCTGCGCATCGCGTGTGCCTTCTGTGCGGTGCCTACAAGCTGCCGAACTTTCAGCAAGGGGACCGGGCCTGCCCGGGAGGCCGCAACAACAGCGAAGAAAAGCCCCTGCTTTTTCCAGGGAGGAAATCTGGGGCCTGGTAACCGGACACGGAGCGACACCGGGTCAGCTGGGGCCTGGCAAGAGGCCAGGTCCAACTGTCAGCGCCGGCCGGGCCCCCTGCAGTCTCCGGGCTCGGGACAACTGCCCCCTGCTCTCCCCCCCTGTCGGCGGCACTGCTGACACCAATACCTCCTTCATCACAACGGGCCTTAGACTTGCGAGTACTGCTCTTCTGGAAATATTTTATGAGGAAGGCGTGAGACATTTAATTATACTTTGCATATCTTATTAGAATATCTCCCAGGTACCTCCAGGTGTGCTCCTTTTTGTGCACAGATGTCTCTCCCTATGTTATTTGGGGGGAGTTTTGAGGGGATATACATGTAGCCATGGCTGGTTCTGGCTATACTGCCCCCTCCCAGGCATGTAATCCCTGATAGCTACAGGATATCATCATGGGTTTTCCCCATCCACAGACGGCCTCTTGAGGGACTGGGGTGGAGGTGAACTTGGTCTGTGTGCAGCCAATCATGGTGCAGACCTTGTGCCCTCCCCCTCTGTGCCTTAGGGAGGAGGCATTCTAAATTATAGTAGTCAGCTCTCCCCCTCCTGGGGTAGAGACATGCAGTCTCTCCCTCAAGGGAGTGAGACGTGCCTCAGCCCCCTCAGGGGGTGACTGAAGGGAATACAAAGCAGGCTTGGGAGGCCTCAATTCTGCCAGGAGGCCTATGCACCATCCAGAAGCCTGGGTGCTTGCGAATGCATACTACCTCTGTTGTATAACATCTGCAGTGGAGGAATAAAGAAGCCCTTTTGTTTTACATACACCTGCCTAAGTCTCAGTCTATTGGGTAGGGGTATGAGAGATATGTTTCACAGTGTTGACTGTCTCCTGCTGTGAATGGAGGTGTTGCACCAGATAAGAATCCAGCCTGATGACATCCAAAAGCCTGTCCTGTTTCCCCTTACCATTGCGGACGCTCAGCACTTCTGGACCCTCACAGGTATTGAGCACCATGACACCTGTAGCTTTATTAACATACACATTCCCAGCACGCTCTAACTCCAAGTAGCATTGGGCACCCCTGTCTTTTGTTGGACACCTGTAGCTTTAGCCAGATCTCCCAAGGGGGGAGGGGGGGTGTGATGGTAGCTTTGAGACAGGCTATAATAATACACACCAAATATATAAATGGGTTGAACTAGACTTAGATATGATAAAATATAATTTATTCGTTGAAAAAGGTGAACACACGAGATATACAAATAACAGACAAAATATGGACACTTACTTAAAGGTTAGGACAAGAAAAGCCATCAGGATACAGGATGGGCCATTTCTTTCATAATTCAGTTTCAGATGAAGACATCACAGCAATACATGCAGATCATGAAGACACACGAAAGACATTTGAGTAAGGGGTGACTCTGACTTATATACCATTTCAACCCTTCTCTTACACTCAAGGCGGCGAGCTGTCTAGC
Source organism: Ascaphus truei (assembly GCF_040206685.1). NCBI lineage: Eukaryota > Metazoa > Chordata > Amphibia > Anura > Ascaphidae > Ascaphus > Ascaphus truei. The sequence goes on from NC_134487.1 coordinate 16,561,698, forward strand.
AAAAATCTCTTTGAAGGAGATTTTGGCTTCCCTGTAAGTGTGAAGACCGACACTTAAAAAACACTCAGCCCCTTTGTTCTTGCCCTTAGCATAAACAATCAGGACAGTTAGCCTTTGATCACCGGGCTATGCTAATTCTTGCAGGATGCTCTTCATGCCCTATTTAACATAGCAGATGGAGTCTGCATTTTTCAGAGCAGACCCAAAACTCCATATACATTTTAACACCTACACATATTAAAAAAAATGGTTCTGGTACGTCCAGCGGGTCCAAACTTTCCAGACCTTAGTGCCGGAAGTGGTACACTATAGGGTCCAACTTTCAGCCCGCTACGACCTTCGGAACCGGAGTTATACAAATATCACATAAACCGTTTCATATTTTATTATAAAAATCTCAGCTAAAAAGAAATCTCAGCGTTTCACTAAATCCCCATTGAAAACAACGGGCTCCACCGCCATGGGTTTCAATGGAGCAACTCCGCCGTTGTAGTCAATGGAGTTTCCCGCCATAGACTTTAAATGGATGAAACGCCGCCATTGAAGTCTATCAGAAAATCCACAAATCTTTACCTTCGTCCACACTCCATCTGGTTGGTCTGAGGGGGCTGGGAAGGGGCATGCATTAAAGCCGGAACCTTGGCTATATGCCACCCAAATCCCATCCCTCTGGTCATTCCAGAACCGGAGATATGGACTTACACATTTCAACATTTTACACTTGGTCGTTTTTTCGCCATGCTGCTTTTCCCCATTGGAATCAATGGCCGGCGCTGCCATTGACAATGCATGGCGCCCGTCGCCATTAGATTCAATGGTGCGACCCTCCTCCGCTCGACCCTTTACGGGGGTCCCTCATTCCCGGACCCGGTGTGGATCGTGTGTGGGGGTTCCTAGGGGTTAGGGACAAAAAGAACTTTATTCCCAGGGGCCCTAGAACCCAAGATTCCCACGCCAATTGTCGTTAAACTTGACCGTAGTGATTAAACTCTTTTAAAAGACATTGTATCCGCTTTTGCGGTCTGCAGTTTGGATGGCTGCCAACCTGTTCCTCGAGGCCGGCGTTGAGGAATCTCCATTGAAGTCAATGAGCCCATTGACTTACAATGGGAAACCGCCGCTCCTCCTCTCGGACGCCACCTGCTGGTCGTCGCTGGAAAACAGGTCCAAAACCGCTACTTCTGCCATTAGAAAGCATGGAGGCTCAATGGCGACCTATGGACGGCTGCAAAATGGAGCCTGAAAAGAGGGAAAATTACACAAAGGGCTATAATCACTATTTTAACATTAACCCCTTCCCTCCTGCATCAACCCTAGTGTATGTGTGAGTGCAAACACCAGGATAACACAATACAAATTTACACAGGGGAATAAATATTTGGATACTGAAGCAAGGCAAAACACATTACTGGACTTCAGTCCAGTTAACCCCTTGCTTCCCAGGTAAGAGTAGAGGGTGGCCAAATGGGGTGTAACCCCTTTAATCCCGGGCCAAATCCTCTCTATCATGACAGGGGGGAAGTAGTGCTACATACTGTATGTAACATGGTTCGTCTACTCTGCCTCTATCTTTCCCCCGTCACATAATTCCTTAGCAGTCTAGGCTCTAACAGGCTATTCTGTGGGAAATTGACCCCCCCCCCATGCTACTCTCTGAGGGACAACAGTGTATAGCCTATCAGGGTTCAGACCTTGAGCCCTCCCCTTCTGGTTTCTCAGAGGTGCAGTGCCAAATTTAGTTAGTTGTCTCCCACCCTCCCAACAGTGGTTGTGTGGGGCCTGTCTCTTCTCCCTATGGGAGAGAGAGGCCAGCCAGGCCCTCATGGCTGGCTGGCTGGCTCAGCAATAACTAAGGCTCCACATTAAGAGAGCACGCACCATCCAGAGGCCTGGGACCCTCGGAGCCCTTGTAACCGCTGTAATACCATCTGCTGCAGTGGCTGCAATAAAGCCCTTGTTCCTATTTTATACTTGCCTGGATTTAGTCTGTGAGCATGGTGCTTCAGAGGGGACAGCCTCTAAGATCCTTAGAGCCTAAAGAAGCTGGAGGCGCTGAACACTGAGTACAGAACATCAGATGACACCAAAAGCCTGTCCTGTTCTCCATATCACCGCAGACAACTCAGCTCTCCTGAACCCTCACAGGTACGCCCCACCACAACACCTGTATCCGCAACACGTATCTCCTTGAGGGCGGGGGTACATGTGCTACAAGTAAATACAATTTGAGACTCAACTAAATAAGTCCCCCCTTCCCCTCCCTCTCAGAATTCAGCTACTTTTTAAAAAATGCGAGTTTGGGTCATTATGCCCGGATTTGCACAGCCAGAGTGAAACATCTTCTACATAAAACCTTTTCTGCACGGTTTGGACATGCGAGAAGGTCTCACAGTACCTTGGCTTATAGAAGACCAAAACCTGCAAATCTGATCAGAAAGGGCTCTTACTGCACGGATTTGCTCAATTTGCAGCAACTAGAATATGCCCCTACTGCACGGGTCACATTTGCTTAACGTAAGCCATATTTTATTAAGCTGTGCTTTTCCATGACACCTTCCAGGTGACGGGGCTGCAGGCTTATAACGCTTTGGCCAAAGGGTTTAACTAAACAACCCTTATTCATGAGAGCACTATTTTATTTGAGCCTAATTGGTAGGAGCGCAGGAATCGTTCTTTTTGACCTTCCAGGAACGGAAGACACCTTACCGCCCGGCCAACTGAATGTGCAGAAAGGTTTCTTGCAGGTTCGGAATGTGACATGTGGAATCGCACTGTATGGTAAATAAATCCCAAGGGGTTTTTGGGCTTACCGCCAGATAGAACATAGGGCTCCCTGAGACTCTGATGATAAAAATAGATTTCCTTGTAATGAGTGAGGCACGCTACAAAAAGATTGACATATGACAAGTGTGTGTGTATACAGCACCTACACGTGCCTCTACTTTATGAAGTATTACAGCCAGACAATGATTTCGTTTTTTCTTTAGATCAAGATTTCTCTGGTTTTTTTTTATACAATATATAGCAAATAAATATACTACGGTGTGAGCATATTCACACGTCTCAGACAGGTCTGCTATGCTGCTCTTTCCCGTTATCTCTTAGCATGCAGTGTTTCCACTGCAGCCAGGGATTCTGGGAAATTACATGCAAATGAGTACAGTGTCATATTTTGCTTCAAATCCATTTTAACATGGACCCCCTATAAGCTTATGCCTGCCGCATGTATACGGCACAATATACAGATTAGTGTTGTACCGGGTAATGTTTTATAATAAAAAAAACTTGCCAAAATCAATAGTTCTACCCGGCCAGGTACCCGGTAACCCGGTAACCCGGTATACCGGTTTGCACTTAACTGCAGGGTGGAGGAAGACCGCAGCGACATCTATGAAGAGCAGCAGAGGTCCTGTGGCAGTGGCAGCATTCGAAGTGTCTTCATCCGGCGTGGGAGCAGCAGGAATCCATTACACAGCACCGCAGCAGGTAAGCACTGTGAGCCGGGGAACCACGTGACCGGAGCAGGAGCGTTCCTATTGGACATCTCTCTGTCCAATAGGAACGCTCCTGCTTCCGTCGCTGGTTGTAGGTAAGTGATTTGTTTATTTGCAGCTACCCTGACATTACCCGACACCGGGTATTAGACGGCGCCAGGCCCACTTCTCAGTTGCCGGGTCCGGGTAATGTTCGGGTAGCTGAAAATGTGCCGGGTAATGCCGGGCACTCGGTACACCACTAATACAGATACCTTTTATTTTACTAGATATTCTTTGCTGTTGGTTCTGTGAATATATGGCCCTTACTCCGTAAGGTGGCATACGCGCAGATACCGTGCAGTCGCAGGAAAGCCCCGTAAAAGTAAGTGGGGCTCTTCATGCGCTAGGACGTCATCTGCACGTATCACACCGTACAGAATAAGGACCTACGTCTGCAAGCGCTTACAATATGACATTTAGCATCTGAAATGAAGATCCATGTTTAACCAAGCCTTGTGTTCTGTCCTCATGGTCCATTCAAGAGAATGGGTCTTAAGAAAAGCTGAGGCTTACCACTGTTTAGACCTACAGACGAGACCACGAGTATTCTAACGCTTGCCTTAAACTAGCCCGGTTACATTCTGGGTACGTGCTGGGTGTAACCTGGCTAGTTTAAGGCAAGTTTAAGGCATTTCTGCATTGACTAATGACCCATAGGATTAACACAGCAGGGGTCCCTGGCAGTCCCATTCAGTTTGAATGGGACTGCCAGGGACCCCCGCTGTTAATCTGATGGGCCATTAATCAATGCAGAAATGCTGGGTCTAGTTTAAGGGAAGTTTAAGGCATGTATCCAGCATGTACCTGGGTCTTTTTGGCGATTGCCGCTGGTTTGTGTTAGAATAACCGTGGGCACTACAGTATGGTGCCTTGACTAAGATACACAGGGGAACTCCCCCACCCAGCTTGGTTCCATAATACCCCTGTTACCCTCCTTACCCGGCTGTAAATGAGGTCCCATAAGATTAACTATATACACTGGCAGTGCCCAGTCCCTCAGGCCTTTGAAGGGTGCTGGGTAGGAGCAGGCTGCGTGTGAAAAAGGAGTTAGTAAAAATTAACTAAGTATGGTAAAACCTATCCTTGCTTCATTTGTGAAAAGCCAGTGTAACCAACCCCACACTGATGAGACCCATTAAGGTCGAAACACCTGTGTGTGGGTGGGTTTACTGGCTATGCATTTTAACCCTGGCTGTGCACAAAGCTGTGAGATGCAGAAAGCTTAAGCCTATAGGGAACTATGTTAATGGTTTTGAAGCAAAAGTTGGCACTGTGTGCTCATTTGCATGTCATTTCCCAGAATCCCTTGCTGCAGTGGAAGTGCTGTGTGCTGGGTGATAATGGTTAAAGGCGGGGTTGCAGACCTGTCTAAAACATGCAAATGAGCATACAGTAATATTTCCATTTGCTATATGCTTTGCTGTGGAGGGTTTTTGTCACTTTATTTACCCACCATAACTTAACTAAGTATGTGTAGCTCTGTAGCTCTTCTATGCTCTTCTATGCTCTTCTATGCTCTTCTATGCTCTTCTATGCTCTTCTATGCTCTTCTATGCTCTTCTATGCTCTTCTATGCTCCCTATGTTGACATCACTGGTCATGGGGTAGAAAGATGAACCTTGAGTGATCCCACCCAGATAACCTCTTAAGGCATTAAGCCCTTTACAGTTACATAGTGTCATAGTTGCATAGTTACATAGTAGATGAGGTTGAAAAAAGACTTACAGTACGTCCATCAAGTTCAACCGATGCTAAATTTAGACAAAGATACTTTATCCTATATACTTACTTACAGTATATTGATCCAGAGGAAGGGAAACAAAGAACCCCAGTAAAATATCATCTAATGATAACCCATAAAGGGAAAAATAAATTCCTTCCTGATATTGGCAATCAGATTACTCCCTGGATCAACATCCTTCAAATGTTTAATTTTTTGGCATATCCTTGTATACCTTTCCTTTCTAAAAAGATGCCCAACCTTTTTTGAACAAATCTATTGTATCTGCTATCACAGTCTCCATGGGTAATGAATTCCACATTGTAACTGCCCTTACTGTAAAGAACCCTTTCTTCTGTTGCTGGTGACATCTCCTTACCTCCAACCTTAAGGTATGACCCTGTGTCCTTTGTACTGCCCTTGGGATGAATAGTTATTTTGAAAGCTCCATGTACTGTCCCTGAATATATTTGTATATAGTTATCATATCCCCTCTTAGACGCCTCTTTTCTAGTGTAAACAAATCTAATTTAGCTAGCCTGTCCTCATAAATCAGATTGTCCATCCCTTTTATTAATTTGGTAGCTCTTCTCTGCACTCATAATGTCTTTTCTAATGAGTGGCGCCCAAAATTGTACTCCTTATTCAAGGTGTGGTCTTACTAATGCTTTTCTAAAGGGGCATAATTATGTTTACGTCCTTTCATCCATTGCCCATTTAATGCAAGATAAAATCTTGCTTGCCTTTGCAGCTACTTACAGAACTAGTAGCACCCAAAGATGGGGCTACACAAAGAACAGGTTTAGGCCGTTCTCACGCTTTGGAGTTTGTTTCTCTTTGTAGGAAAAAGGAATGAAAAGATACAAAACCAGAAATAACTCAGTATATTTCTGTCATGAAGTCGGGAAGGGGGGGGTGAGAGAGATGCGTAGATTTGTGTTTTCATGGTATATTTCACCACACTTGTTTCTGCCTTTTCCATAAAAATGAATTAATCATTTTTATTTATTTCTAGCTTCAAATCTAAAATGATTCCCACGTGCACTCTAAGTTTCAGCAACTGCAAATATAGCAACAGACACATGATGTCTGGAAATAAGCAACACCTCCCATTGCTGGCTTTGGCTGGAGATCGAACTATCTTTCCCACGAAATAAGTCTCATGGGATGTTAACATGTTTGTACCGAAACTTACTGTAAACTGATAAGGTGACCAATAGTTTTTCCAGTCAACCAGTCAAGCCAGCGGGAAGCTGAGCTGCCCTATTTAAAACGGTGGAGGAATGTGACACAGTACAGATGCAGCGGCCGTTATTCGGACATTTGCCTGGGTAAATGCTGCATTAGGCCGCGTGGTGTTGCGAGATGCTCCGCTGCAGACATAATGGCCCATCGGAGTGACACAGCAAGGGGTCCCTGCTGTGTGAGTCCTACCGGGGGTCTGCCTGACTGTAATAGACGCGCAGTAAGAGGCTGAATCAGTCACTCTAACTGCGCGCCTCTCACAGGCGATCGCGGGGGTTTTATTTAATTTTAAACACTACAGTAATGTAGCAGGGGGTCTCCGGAGCAGAACCGCATTGATTTCAAGTCCGGGGACCCCTTACTCATCATGTGACTAAAGACATTTCCATGTATAGGAGATACCGGCACGCCATAACGGGGCCTGTATCTCGGAAGTAGGGGGTCCCCGGACTTGAAATCAATGCAGTTCAGCTCCGGAGACCCCCTGCTATATTACTGTAATGTTTAAAATTAAATATCTAGTAAGCGCCAATACACAACCCACCACAATACTGTAAAACCAATATTTATTTTTATAGACAGGATTAATACCACAGGCTGGCGGGGGCCCACGGTTCTTCCACGCAGGTGTCCGTGGTTCCTCAGGTGGTCCCCGTGGTTCCCCTCTTGCCTGCGGTACCATTTCTGTATTTTAAAAAAATAAGCATGGCCTGCTGTACATTACAATAAAGACACCTCCTGTGCCCCCACATAAAATCAATATTTCTTTTTAGAGATTAATACCAAAGACCGGAGATCGCCTGTGAGAGGCGCGCAGTTAGAGTGACTGATTCAGCCTCTCTTACTGCGCGTCTATTACAGGCAGGCAGACCCCGGTAGGACTCGTATAGCAGGGACCCCTCCTGTGTTAATCCAATGGGCCGTTATAGTCTGCCCCGGCACAACTTGCGAGGATCACGGGCATATCTCGAGAATCCACTTTGAGATTTGGTCGAATAACGTCCGCTGCATCTGTATGACAACCGAAGTACTTCATGAAAGAAAGATGATCAAGATAAGACTGTGTAGGGCGGAGGAGGGCAGGGCATGTGTAAACACACATAGAACAGCAATTCTCATTATTTGAACTAAAATACAGGCCTCTAACTATTGTGGTTACATTTGTATCCTGCTTTTGTCTTTTATACTGCTTCACTGTGTTACAATGTATAGTATAGTTGAGAAGGGTACACTTAAATAATATTTGAGTTAAACTGACAATTAACTCCTTCTCTGCTGATATTTTTACAGTATCAAGGATGGGGGAGCAAAGCAAATTAACATCAAAATAAATACAGTAACAGTAAAATTTGAATTAATATTTAATGGGAGTTATTACCACCTACATGTTTAGATATCACTATAAAATAATATTATGCGTTAATATATTGGCACTTTATACATGTCAGAAACGCCGTCGTGCCTTGCCCAATGCTCGTCCGCCGTGACAAAAGACAAAAATCTTGCACACGCACACACGCCGACTGGGGCCTGCCCCATAGAGGGCCGTGCCTTGTGTGCGCTGAGCACCGCAGCGGTCACTGGGGACCTGGCCTAAGCTTGATACATAACCCTAATAGATACAGTGATAGCATTACCAAGCATTGTTCTATCTAGGAACACACCTCCGCTTCTTTTATTTATTTAAATGGATTGGTTTTTGCAAATAGCTTCTACTTTTCTGTTTTTTTTAATAGCACAAATATACAATAAGCCTGTTGACTTCTCTGTTCAAAAGAACTGTTCTTTCCCGCATTCACTCATAATACCAATACTTTTAGATGGCTCTCCCACCACTGCCTGTATTTCAGGTATTCCCACCCCATACAGATACATGTCCAGTTTTAGGTTATTTGCCCACTAAAGAAAACACATGCCGACCCTGAGCAGCGAGCTGGTCAGCACATGTGGAATGTCCCAGCTGGGCTGGCCATGAGCTGTGCTTCGGGTATTCACGTTGGTCATTCACAGCATGAATTACCTTACAGTAAATATCCTGTTTGCTGAGAGCCGCTAATTACCGGAATAAGACCGACAGACTGATTGATGGGAAGATATTTAAAAATAGTTGGTTTGTCTACGGAGTTAATGTTGTAGAAACAAACAGTTCTCGCACAGTGTGTGCCATACATTTATATCGGGCACACTGGGCTGGACATGCTGTGACGTTAGAGCTGAACATAAACAGTGTGCAGCCTCCGCTGGTGTCACATGGCAACGACTTCTGGGGCTCCAGTGTTACAATGGATTAGAAGTAAAAGGTGACACTGTGTGCTCATTTGCATGTCATTTCCCAGAATCCCTAGCTGCAGTGGAAGCACTGTATGCTAAGAGATAATGGGGAAAGGCAGGGTTGCAGACCTGCCTAAGACATGTCCTGAGAGGCGTGCCGATCGTGATGAGCGCGGCTGGGGCTTGCGGGGACTCCCAGAATGCTCTGGCGCGCGGCGCATGCGCGGCGTGCACGATTCCCATTGGTCTGATGACACGCAATGACGTCACTATTGGCGCGAAAACCCGGCGGGCAGCTGCATTTAAACTGATGATTTTAAAGTATACAGCACTTCTTGAAAAAGTTCTCTCTGAACGAAACGCGTTGAAGTTTGCTGCTGTCCCACATCTAGATGATTTACAAATAAAGGATTTTTATTGCAAGACCTGCTCTTATCATCCTTGCTGTGCGCTGCACACCCTGGCCTTTGGAACTTTCACACGAACAGCTGCACGCTTTGGAAGGGAGATTCTGGGAAGAAGCAATACGTGAGTACAATACCTGGGGCTAACCCAATGAGGAAGGGGGGGTGTCTTTGGACAACCCACCCCAACCTTCAGGGTATCCTATGCCCACTTAAAGGTTCAGTACTATTATTTCACTTATATACCCAGCTTATACTCCCTTCCATTATATTAGGTCCCAGCACTTTCAGAGCACCATCACACATACAAACTTTTTGCAAATAGCTTCTACTTTTCTGTTTTTTTTAATAGCACAAATATACAATAAGCCTGTTGACTTCTCTGTTCAAAAGAACTGTTCTTTGCCGCATTCACTCATAATACCAATACTTTTCGATGGCTCTCCCACCACTGCCTGTATTTCAGGTATTCCCACCCCATACAGATACATGTCCAGCTTTAGGTTACTTGCCCACTAAAGAAAGCACATGCAGACCCTGAGCAGCGAGCTGGTCAGCACATGTGGAATGTCCCAGCTGGGCTGGCCATGAGCTGTGCTTCGGGTATTCACGTTGGTCATTCACAGCATGAATTACCTTACAGTAAATATCCTGTTTGCTGAGAGCCGCTAATTACCGGAATTAGACCGGCAGACTGATTGATGGGAAGCTATTTAAAAATAGTTGGTTCGTCTACGGAGTTAATGTTGTAGAAGCAAACAGTTCTCGCACAGTGTGTGCCATACATTTATATCGGGCACACTGGGCTGGACATGCTGTGACGTTAGAGCTGAACATAAACTGTGCAGCCTCCGCTGGTGTCACATGGCAACGACTTCTGGGGCTCCAGTGTTACAATGGATTAGAAGTAAAAGTTGACACTGTGTGCTCATTTGCATGTCATTTCCCAGAATCCCTGGCTGCAGTGGAAGCACTGTATGCTAAGAGATAATGGGGAAAGGCATGGGGTGCAGACCTGTCTGAGACATGTGAATGTGCTCACAAGTATTATTGTTATGTGAAAGGGAAAGCAAAATGTATCATTTGCTTTAGTCCCATTCTGTACGCAAAAAGCTCTAATAGCTTCACCTGGTGAAGTTCCCATCTGGGAGACATACATTGGAAATCATCTCCCACTGACATGGTTGAGGGGACTCTTATTAGGAAGTGTCACATATCTATAAAACGTCTGTAGAAAGGTACAGTGCGCACTGTCCTTGAATTTCTATCTCCTCCCAGTCTGTGTGCTTCTCCCGGCAGCTCCCAGTCTCCCGTGATCAGCGGGGAATATCCAACGAACAAAAACAAGTACAGGGGCGCAGGAGAGAAGAAACAAAAGACACGATTAATAATTTTATAAACAATTTATCAGTACACTTGGAACGCGTACAACTTACTTTAAAATATATAAGGTGGATCACAATAATCCCAAACGTCCGCAACACCCTCGAGGAAGGGGCCCAAATCTCTCTGAACCCCACGCCAAACAGTCCCAGTATCTTGGAGGGAATGAAAAGTGCTCAAGCTCTGTGATGGTATAGCAAAAAAGGGCTGGAAGCACTATTCTTGTGGCGTCCTCGAGGGTATGCACACTGCAGCTTCCGTCGTCACGTGACTACGTCGCTGCGTATGACCTCACTGCAACGCGTTTCGTGTCTCAACGACACTTCCTCAAGGGGTTGGTCATATATATATATGACAGTGGTAGAGCACTAACGAAAGACTCAAACGAGTCAGCAATAATCAGTAGAATAACCAATAGGAAAAATGGTGGAGATCTAATAGTCAACCAATGCATGCCGACAGGTCTCAAGCATGTATGAGTCAAAAGCTCATTCTCTGTCTCTGCAGTCCAGGTGATGTGATGTCCATTGTGCTCCAAATAGCAGCCGTGGAGTCAGATGTCCTTGGTACTTCCAAAATAGATGTGATGTGTGCACCACGAGAGTTCGTCCTCCGGCATCCAGTAGCCTTAGAGCAGGCCCGCACAACTCATAAAGTGAGAAGGGCCGAACTGCTCCAAGGAAAAAAGATTTGGGCCGCACGGGTAAAATCATCATCATCATCATCATCATCATCATCATCATCTCTCCTCCAGCACCTCTCATCAGCATTATCCTCATATATCTCCCCCAGCACCTCTCATCATCATCTTCATATCTCCCCCAGCACCCTTCATCATCATCATCATCATCATCATCATCATCATCATCATCATCATCATCCTCATATTTCCCCCAGAACCCCTCACTATCAACCTTTGCGATACTCCCCATCTATCTCTCATACCCCCATCTCTCCCCCTCGCCCACGCATATAATACTCCCCCTCCACATCAAACACACAACACCACCCTGCACACTACACACATCCAACCCCCCCTGCACCTCACATCCTTGTCCCCCTGCACTTCACATCATTCTCCCCCCCTGCACCTCACATCATTCTCCCTCCCTGCACCTCACATCACTCTCCCCCCCTGCACCTCACATCACTCTCCCCTTGTACCTCCCATCACTCTCCCCCCCTGCACCTCCCATCACTCTCCCCCTGCACCTCACATCCCTCCCCCCCCCTGCACCTCTCATCACTCTCCCCCTGCACCTCACATCACTCTCCCCCCTGCACCTCCCATCACTCTCCCCCTGCACCTCACATCATTATCCCCCCTGCACCTCACATCTCTCCCCCCTTGCATCACACATCTCTCCCCCTGCACCTCCAATCACCCCCCTGCACCTCCAATGACCCTCCCCTGCACCTCCAATCACTCTCCCCTGCACCTCCAATCACCCTCCCCTACACCTCCAAGCACCCTCCCCTGCACCTCCAATCACCCTCCCCTGCACCTCTAATCACCCTCCCCTGCACCTCCAATCACCCTCCCCTGCACCTCCAATCACCCTCCCCTGCACCTCCAATCACCCTCCCCTGCACCTCCAATCACCCTCCCCTGCACCTCCAATCACCCTCCCCTGCACCTCCAATCACCCTCCCCTGCACCTCCAATCACCCTCCCCTGCACCTCTAATCACCCCCACTGCACCTCCAATCACCCCCTGCACCTCCAATGACCCCCCCCTGCACCTCCAATGACCCCCCTGCACCTCCAATGACCCCCCCCTGCACCTCCAATCACCCCCCTGCACCTCCAATCACCCCCCCTACCTCAAATGACCCCCCTGCACCTCCATGACACCCCCTGCACCCCCAATGACCCCCCTGCACCCCCAATGACCCCCCTGCACCTCCAATGACCCCCCCTCTGCACCTCCAATGACCCCCCTGCACCTCCAATGACCCCCCCCTGCACCTCCAATGACCCCCCCCCTGCACCTCCAATGACCCCCCCCCCCCCTGCACCCCCTCTCTACCTCGATTTGCTGTGGAGGAGGCGGCAGAGAAGGCAGGACTGCACGCACGCGCGCGCTCTAGCAGGCAGCAGGCACGGAAGTGCCTCAATGCTAGAGCGCGCTGCTGCCCTGCAGTTCTCTGAGCGGGCTCGTCGGGAAGTGGGGAGAGCGGGCTCATCGGGAAGTGGGAGAGCGGGCTCGTCGGGAAGTGGGGAGAGCGGGCTCGTCGGGAAGTGGGGAGAGCGGGCTCGTCGGGAAGTGGGGAGAGCGGGCTCGTCGGGAAGTGGGGAGAGCGGGCTCGTCAGGAAGTGGGGAGAGCGGGCTCATCGGGAAGTGGGGAGAGCGGGCTCGTCGGGGAGGGGGGAGAGCGGGGTCATCGGGGAGGGGGTCTCGTGGGGGAACGGGAGAGCGAACTCGGGAGGGAGGGGGAGAGCGTAAAGCCACCGCGGGCCGCACAGTGAGTGCAGGCCTGTTCTAGAGTCTGGTTCCCTCAGGTGAGGAGTTCCCAATCGATATCTGGCCTGTCGGTGGATGCTGGTGCACAGCGTGGGACAGGAGTTTGGATTCCTAGCGTGTTTCGCCTTCATCAAAGGAGGCTATATGTACACACACAATTTTTAATTTGTTATCATTATTTATAAAACACCAACAAGGAAGTACAATGGGGTAACAATTGTTACATAAACAGAATTACATCCAAAATAAGAAAAAACTAACGCAAACAGATAAAAAGGATTAATTGGCTGATCTGGCGCCCCAAAATATTCCATCATTTTACAGTGTAAGGTATTGGATCTGAAACCCCCATTCTTTTTTGCATAGAGGTTGTAGAGGAGCATACAGGTGACCATCTACGATTTGGGATCGGTAAACCCATTTATAAGAAAAGGTTTACAAAGGAATAATACAAACCTGTGTTCTATGCTGTTGACGTGGTATAGTACTGGTAGTTAGGCCTGTATTATGGTAAGCTTGTGTGCGCTAGTGTGTGCACGCGCGTCAATGAGAAAGACCTGTGACAGTGTATCTAGTGCAGACATGCGCACGCACGGCAGAGAGGGTTGGCGCGGCAGCTGTGTGGAAAGGATAAATAAATTTGTCTTTTCCAGCGGCTGCCGTGCCACGTGACACTGTGAGACAATCACAGTGAGGCCTATCCTTGTGATGTCATGGTCACGCCTCCTAGTCGCGCGTGTCATCGTTTGGCCTATATGCGCAAAATGTGCGCACCACGTACATGCGCAATGTCATGCGCACACGCATGCGCACAAACGCTGGCTATAATACAGACGTAACACCGCGTTTTCTTTTCAAACCTAGACAACCTCTACTTTTTATTTACACCATTTTTTGTTTTGTTTTTAAAGAAAAAATATTTATTTAAAAAAAATATGGTTCCTCTTTCTGGTTTTAGTGCATACATATTATACAATACATTGTATTATAGCTTCCAAAATTCAAATGAAAAAATCAGGAATAGGGAAGCATGCTTTAAACTGGTTTCACTCCTACCTATCAGGTAGATCCCAACACGTGTCTATCTCAGGCTCTAATTCCAAGCCCTTGGATATCACCTTTGGTGTCCCCCGCAAGGCTCTGTTCTGGGGCCCCTACTCTTCTCAGTGTTCATCAATGGATCTTCCTAAAGCTTTTAAGGGAGCTTCAATACACATGTATGCCGATGACACAATCTTATATGCACACAGCCCTAACCTCTCTGACCTTGGACATGTACTTCAATCTGACTTTCTGAGACTTGGACATTGAATTTCCCAAAACAAATTGTTTTTAAACACTGACAAGACTCGAACAATGGTATTGGGGACCAAGGATAAATTTCTACAGCTTGCAATGAAGGAGCTGCAGCTCAGACCCAACTCTAATACTAACATAGCCCCTGTTACTAGTGTAACGGCTGGACCCCCTTGTCTGACCCACCCAATCTCACATTGGCCCGTGTGGTCTAACCGGTCCCCATTACAAGGTCGTGTGTGGTGGTGCACCTGCTAGTAACCGGACTCCTGAGTCTCCCGCTTGGTGTTATAGAGGATGACAGCAGGACAGGTATCTGAGGTAGTGGTTACGAGTCCAACTTACTTCACGTGCAGCGCCTCCACCTCATCAGGATCTATGCTTCCGCAGGGAGATTTTCCTGGTGAGGAACTCCTTCTCGGTGGTGACTGCCACTGCAGAGTAATCTCACACTCACACAGTGGGGTTTTCTTTGAACACGACATCTTTATTGTAGGTTGGGATGTAGCAGACTGCCCCATGCAGCTGCCGGCTCTAGCCGCACATCTCTCCGTGCTGTCCCTTTGCCAGGTACGCCATCCCGTATTGAAGTGGGATTCCCTTTCTCCTAGGGAGATCACCACTGCGCCAGGTCCCTGAACACAGTGTGGCTTAGACAGACTCGATTGGTCACTTTGATACCGCTAGTTACTGCACTAGGGTCACAAAAGTATTCCTCCAATCCCTTATGCCGTAGCATACATTTTACCAGCTGCTTCACACAACTGCTGGCTAACACTTGCAACCTTTGCCAACAACACTAACTGACAGTGTTGTGCCCTTTATACCTCAGGGGGCAGGCGCATCTCTGATGTCACTATCCAGGGACTCAGAGCATACAGCCACTCCCTTCCTTACACAGGGCACCACACCAGGGTGTGAGGGAAAACCTCCATAACTACTGTTGGCAGGCCTGTACTTACCAGGACTTACTGCCAACAGGGAAGATGTACGCAGTCATTATTATGAATGGCTACATACTCCCCCTGGTAAATACCCACCGTCCCGGCTGGGACCTAAATTTGGTGTACCTTGCGCCAGGAAACACTGCAAAAGAACACACAAATAACATGGCAAACATCATCACATTGACATAATAATGCAAGCCCATCTCACTCACTGACCAGCAGGGAGCGCTAACGAAAAATCAGACCACTCTAATTTGGCACTCAATAGTAATGTCGAGGATCTGGCTTCTTCACCTCCCGCCCCGCGGCATCATGCACAGTCACGCTGTATTCCCGTGGTATCCCTCGCTCATTGCAATACACCACTTTGTGCATGTACACACTGCGTCCTATCTTCCAGACCCGCATAAGTTGAGCTACCCTCTGCTCGGCCTGAATTCCTTTAATGGCTCCCCCTTTTTCTACGATATAGTGCTGGATATCGTTTTTAAGCCATCTCTCCCTATTCTACTCTATCTCTCTCATTAGAGGTTCCGGGACATACGGGTAATCAAGCCCATGCGACCTTCTGTATTTTGCCGCAATAGCCCGTTCAGCTCGGCAAGCTCTGGTCAACTTACTTTCGCCAGCCGCCCCGGGCAGCACCCATGACAGGGGCTCATCGGTCTCTACCGGGTCATCCAACCCTGCAGACCCCTTTGGGATAATAAGGCCTGCCTGGATACGATCCCACCTTACCCTTAGGGCCCTAAGGTATGCCTCGTCATCAAAATCCCCGGCAGCCCACCAGTGATCAACCACCCCCTCCCTCTCTAGGATAAATCGGGTGCGGTCGAACCAGGCTACATACCCCTCGTACAACGGGGCCCACCACCTAGTCTCCTTCCGTTCTTCGGAGCTAGGTTCTATAGACTCCTCTATCGACTCCTCATCAGGCCCACCCGAAGATACCCCTGACGTACCCTCAGATCGCCCCACTTGGCTCTTACTCTGTGACCAGTGTCCGCCCTCAATACCCAGCGCGCTATAACTTTCGCTGGTCATCGACCCAGGTCGAGTAATCCTCCCTCCACCCTCCGATCCACTATCGGACGTTCCCCAGCCCAGGCTTCCAGTCCGTTCTTGGATAGGACCCCAGGAATCCCTTGACACCCCCAAATTAGAAGTGACAGGGACAGGAGCTTTAACTAGGGCCTTGGGACTAACTTTGGGAGTGGCCGGGGTTGAGGGACGGGACCGGACAGTAGGCATTGACAGGGTTACGACCTGCTCTCCAGCAATACCTGTCTCGGCTTCGGCACAAAGTCTCTCTTTCTCACTGGCAGTTGGACTCTTCACTCTCCGACTCGAGCGCCCGCTCCCCCTGGTAGTAGGGGATCGGCTTCCGCTGCTCGACCGCAGAGGCGCTAGCACCTCCCACTCGATGCCGCTCTGCTCGTCCGGACTCTCCTCCACACACGCACGTGCTGCAACGCCATCTTGGGTTGGATCCCCAATCGGGATCTCTTCCTCCACGAGGACATCCGGCAACGCCCGTCTGCTGCGCGATCCAGTCTGGCTCTGGACTCGCTCTTCTTTCTCCTCCACCCCCTGGGTCTGCGACAGGCACTGTGTCATCTTAGTACCTCGCAGGGTCGGGGTGGATCGACCTCCTTCCGATCCACTAGTCACCACGGCAGTGGGACTCCGGCGATCGGGTGGTCGCGGTACTGGAGACACTCGACTCCGCGTCTCTACACCACGGGGAATGGCATCTCTCCATGGCGTACCAATAGTATGACAGTCTCTTTTTATGACTATCTTACTCGACAGCCTAGCACACTCCTCGTTCGAGGATTCTAACTTGCAATTCGGCCAAGGCATCCCAGTAGGAGACCGGCGATGGGCTCCTCGGTGATCACCTCTCCGATGGCTGGGTTTCTCCGTCGGGAGCACCGAACCTGACTCCGACTCCGCGGGACCTGCACTCTCATTACATAGTGCTCCCGGCTGCTCGTCGATCGGCATCGGGACATTTCCTGCTACTCCCACCGCTTGTACCGGTACAAAAGTGGTCATGGGCCACATGTACTGCAGTCCACAGTGGGGGCATCGGGCCTTGCTGCCCACGGCTCCGCCCGGCAGTCTGCACTGCAGGCAAAGACATGCCACAGTCTCCACACCCTCTACCCGGATGATCAGGAAGCCTCCTGGAGCCGAGTAGGGATGAGTAGAGATCAACGGACTCTGGTCCACTTTATCAGCAACTGCAGCCATATTCACCATCGGAGGCACTCGTTTCAGAGGTCTGTACTGGTCAATGGCTCCTCGCAACTGAAGGGCAGGGGCGGGTTTGGCAACCCCTCCTCCTTCTTTCTCCATCAATATCCGGTGGAACTGCAAACCACTCCCCCTGGTTGAAACTAGGGGGATGTCTCATAGACTTGTAGGCTGACCCAGCACAGGTGCAGAGTGAGTCATAGTCCATGAGGGCACGGCTCCAGCTTTCGCGCCAAACTCCCCATCGGGGTGGAATTTTCTCGTTGGCGCCAATCCTGACCAACAATTAGCAAACTGCAAAGTTGCAAGACTTTCTGCAGCATGCCCACGCGGTGTCCCGGGAACGCGGGAACCGCCATTTTGGTAAGTATTGTCCTTTTTCCCATTTGAGGTAGCGTCTGGCTGTTTGTTAATTGGGGTATAACAAAGTCCATTTCGTTCCTCCCATCGGATAACACTGTCATGCTCATTATTCTCAGGGGTATCATCCCGAGAACAAAAACATGATAAACACGGCTCAGCCACGGCTTTCACGCCATTCCACAACAAACTCACAAAAGTCTCTTCTGTAGCTTGTTCTTCGTCCACGCACAGTTCATATGCGTGTTCTTCCTCTGACCGCAATCCTGGACCTTCTGCTCTGTGCAGATCCTCCATTCCTACGGTTCTCTCTCCCCGCCATCCTGGACCTTCTACTCTGTGCAGATCCTCCATTCTGACGGGTCTCTCTCCCTGCCATCCTGGACCTTCTGCTCTGTGCAGATCCTCCATTCTGACAGGTCTCTCTTGATCGTTGAACACCGATTTCCTGTACGTGGAGCTCCGCTCTGCGGGGCAGCTACCATATCCGTACAATAAACATGCCTTGTGCACCACCTTGTGTACCTAACGTAGATCTGACTCGTGTTTGCACTACCTCAGGCTAGGCTCACTCTTTCTGTGTCTACTGTAACACGTTCCTCCAGTCTGTGCTCCTTGGTAAGTGATCTGGAATGGAGACTAGAGTACTCTGGCTCTTCCATGCAGTACTTTGGGCGTCGACCTACTGTTGGCTAGCCTAGTGCGGACCCTTCCAGAATTCCTGCCCTAAGTTACCAGTTTACCCCTTCAGGCGTCCCCCGCTAGCGCTACCTCAAGGCGACTAGAACAGCAATAGCCCCCTGCTCCAGACTCACTAACCCCTAACGGATCCCAAGGCGTCTTTGCGGCATGCAGCTCCAGCATCTCCCCGACTACCCCTGGCTCCGTCCCACACAGCACAAAGTGGCAGCAGACACTTTCCCTGTTTCCTAATGTGTGCCTAGCAAAAGCCTGTCCTGTTAACAGGTATCTCAGCAGCGCCTCCAATTGTAACGGCTGGACCCCCCTTGTCTGACCCACCCAATCTCACATTGGCCCGTGTGGTCTAACCGGTCCCCATTACAAGGTCGTGTGTGGTGGTGCACCTGCTAGTAACAGGACTCCTGAGTCTCCCGCTTGGTGTTATAGAGGATGGCAGCAGGACAGGTATCTGAGGTAGTGGTTACGAGTCCAACTTACTTCACGTGCAGCGCCTCCACCTCATCAGGATCTATGCTTCCGCAGGGAGATTGTCCTGGTGAGGAACTCCTTCTCGGTGGTGACTGCCACTGCAGAGTAATCTCACACTCACACAGTGGGGTTTTCTTTGAACACGACATCTTTATTGTAGGTTGGGATGTAGCAGACTGCCCCATGCAGCTGCCGGCTCTAGCCGCACATCTCTCCGTGCTGTCCCTTTGCCAGGTACGCCATCCCGTATTGAAGTGGGATTCCCTTTCTCCTAGGGAGATCACCACTGCGCCAGGTCCCTGGACACAGTGTGGCTTAGACAGACTCGATTGGTCACTCTGATACCGCTAGTTACTGCACTAGGGTCACAAAAGTATTCCTCCAATCCCTTATGCCGTCGCATACATTTTACCAGCTGCTTCACACAACTGCTGGCTAACACTTGCAACCTTTGCCAACAACACTAACTGACAGTGTTGTGCCCTTTATACCTCAGGGGGCAGGCACATCTCTGATGTCACTATCCAGGGACTCAGAGCATACAGCCACTCCCTTCCTTACACAGGGCACCACACCAGGGTGTGAGGGAAAACCTCCATAACTACTGTTGGCAGGCCTGTACTTACCAGGACTTACTGCCAACAGGGAAGATGTACGCAGTCATTATTATGCATGGCTACACTAGTTTAAAATATTTGGGCATATGGTTTGACTCCAGTTTAACATTTCGGTTGCACATTGATACCCTGACATCCAAAACCTATGCAAAACTAGGTGTACTATATAGGAACAAATCCTCCCTAAGTCTGCTGGGCAGTAAGCGCATCGCACATCAGATGCCAATTATAGGCTATGGGGACATAGTATACAACTCGGCACCCCAAATTCACCTCGGCAAACTTGATACCCTCAACAACTCAATATGCCGCTTTGTCCTCCAATGCAGCTACAACACACATCACTGCGAAATGCTCAAAGAACTAGATTAGTCATCACTTGAGTCTAGGCTCAAAATTAATCTCTACTCTCTTGCCTTCAAATAATTTCTGGGCAAGCAACCCACCTATCTGAACGAGCTCCTCACCCCTACCACATGCAGCACTTATCATCTGAGATCTGACTCCAAAAGAATGTTCATGGTCCCAAGGTTCAACAAAGTACAGGCATACCCCGGTTTAAGGACACTCACTTTAAGTACACTCGCGAGTAAGTACATCTCGCTCAATAGGCAAACGGCAGCTCACGCATGCGCCTGTCAGCACGTCCTGAACAGCAATACTGTCTCCCTACCTGTACCAAAGCTGTGAGCAAGCAGGGAGACTATAGAGCCTGTTACAAATGTGTTATTTACATCAGTTATGCACGTATATGACGATTGCAGTACAGTACAGGCATCGATAAGTAGGGAAAAGGTAGTGCTTCACTGTAAGTACATTTTCACTTTACATACATGCTCCGGTCCCATTGCGTACGTTAATGCGGGGTATGCCTGTATCCGGCCGCTCCTCCTTCTCTTACCGTGCATCCCAAAACTGGTCTACCGGAGACCCTCACAGCCACCAGTCTAAGTTCGTTCAAAACTAAAGCTGTCTCACATTTTAATCTGGTCTGTAACTGTTATACAGATGCAGTGGCCGTTATCCGACCTTTTCTCGAATTTGTTTTCGAGATCTCCCCGAGTTCCTAGCAAGATTTGCCGCAACAGACTAATAGCCCATCGAATTAGCACAGCGGGGGTCCCTGCTGCGTGAATCCTACCTGTCTGTAAGAGACGCACAGTAAGAGAGAGGCTGAATCAGTCTCTCTACCTGCACACCTCTTTCAGGCTATCGTGGGGGGTTTATTTCATTTTAATACTACAGTATTGTAGCAGGGGGTCTCTGGAGCTGAACCACATTGATTTCAGATCCAGGGACACCCTACTTCCTGAGTTACAGGCCCCGTTATGGGGTGTCGGTACCCCTGCCATGTTAAAATCCTGTGGGTCATGTGACTGTGGGATTTTAAGATTGCAGGAGATACCGGTATATAACGGGGCCTGTATCTCGGGAAGTATGGGCTCCCCGAGGCTGAAATCAACTTTGTTCAGCTCAGAAGACCCCCTGCTCCCGCACACTAGTACCAACCAATGGTTGTGTCGATTTTTTTTTAGAACATTTCCCACATAGTTGCGCAAATCATTGATGTTGATTTCATGATGAAATAGTTTGTTGAATTCGCACAGTTTTTCCTCGGCGGCTTTCCAAGGGACAATAACTTCATCAATATTCCAACAATGTGTCGCTAGTGTGTTTACTATTTAATGAATTGCACTATCACTATTTTGTGCTTTATATCCTGATTTTAAGTGATCACTGTCCATCAACCTGGCTTTCAAATGACTGATAACCGCTTCCAGTAGTTTTTGACGAGGAAGATTTCCATATTTTTTATTCTCAACAAAGTCCATACATTTAAAAGCGTCAGAATTGATGGTAGGATCAACTTTCTTTTCAAAGTTTCCACGGCTTTCTTTGAGCATTTCAACTGCCCTAATGGATCTTTTTATACATTTTTCAGCTCTTACTAAATTTAAATGTCTGTTTTGAAGGGCATTGGAAAGAAAGGACATTTCTTGCAATATATCTACCATTAATGCTAAATCGTCTATGAAGAATCTGTTGCGAAGAATTGCTGAATTGTGGAGACCGCCTTTTCCAAGAGAGTCGTGGTACCGAGAGCAATGGTTAATTAGTATGTTGTTTTATTCAATGTGGTCCATCATAAGTGGATTGCCTCCAGACGGCCTCCGCGACCCTCATTGGTCAACTTCCGTCTCTGGAGGGTTTCCGTTCCCACAGGGAGGCTGCTACTTAAGGACTTTTCCCTGAACACCAGTCACTCTTTGATAAAGCACCATAGAGGCAGGAAACGCGTCAGAGGACTCGTCTGTTTGTATGTAGTTTTGGCTATTATTCCTACTAAATAATTGATTTTTATACCTGCCTCCCGCCCAGCCTATCTTTGCAGTGCTCAGGCCTTCGTCCACATTTTGCACGTCCTTAACCCTTGGGATTGAAGCACGCGACCGAACAGATACCCTCTTCTTTGGTGCATGAGCTTTCTTCACTGACTTGTTACTTGCTGTTTTTTTACACCATTAGCCAGTGTGGTTATGACAAGCCGTTCTTCACGTCACACAGCTACGGGATTTCATGGATCTGCCTCGCGGAGGAACACCGTTGATGTGGGATGCAGCCAGAGATATTCCAGATCAGCTATGATTCTCCCTTATACTGGGGACTGTGGGTTTATCAGGTGATACGCTTTGATCTTTATATTCCACACAACACTTGGCATTATTTGGATTCATACAGCTTCGAATTTATCTACTATTATTGACTGTTCCACACAGGGCCGCTTTATACAGTAAGCCGACTAGTCACAGTGACTAGGGCCTACGAACCTTTTAGGGCCTACAATATTTCACTTGTAAAAATACCTCAACAAAAATAAAAATCGCAAAATAAGAGAAAACAGCCAATTTGAATTTAAAATGCCTTCAAAGTATCGATACCTTTTAAATATCGAAACAAAAGTATTGATGCCAAATATCGCTAGTATCAAAAGAAACAAGCAAACGATGAAATTAGCTTAAAAATGAGTAAAAATATTGGACACACAGGCCTCTAGAAATAAAAGTGCCTAGGGCCTACGGAGGTCATAAAACGTCCCTGGTTCCACACTAGCCTTATATGTGGGTGTATTTATCAAGGTGACCTTCACGGACGCACTGCTTGATATTAGAAGCACCGATCAGGGGTTTACTTCCTCCCTATACCATTGTTTTACTGTTCTTTAACTTTCCGTTTAATATATCATTTGCTTAATGTTTTCTGTGTTTTTTTTTCTTGTGTGTGTACTCAATGCATATTTGTTTACGTAATATGTTTTATATTTTGGAAAGCTTAATAAAATAATCAATAAAAAAAAGAAGGACATTGATCTATAAAGACAGACGTCACCAATCAAAATATTATATTCAGTATCACAAAATAAAATGTAAGTAATATCCTTTGGCTGTTGAAATATCAATTTTTGAACCAATACACTGATTCTTCAGCAGGAGAAGTGCCTAATAATAGTAGCTTGTCTTTGAAGTGGAAGGACATAGTTAAACTTTTGCTGCCAAATACTTGTATCCTAGGTCGAATCACCTTATCTCATACTCATGAGTGTAAGCTCATTGCGCCTCTAATATTATTTGGGGGTATTTAGTAATGGCTTCTGGATGCAAAACTGGAGCTAAACCCGTGCAGAAGAATTGCACCAGATGCTGAAAAAAAAATGAAAAGTAATGATGACTACATACATTCATTAACCCATTGAGTGCCACGGCTACTCCGGCACTCTTGATCACTCCGTCACAGAGGATGGAAGGGGAGGGGAGGAGATCTCCTGCTTCGTTTCCACATCCTTATAGACCGGCCCTAAATAAACCGAGCAGGTAAATAATGATGTAACCCCTGGGGGGCAAGAGACCATGACATAGTTGCTACATCTAAAAGGGCACCTAAGGGGTTAAACTGTGACATTGCCCCGAACAGCACTATCTCAGTTTAAAGAATAACCCCCACGGAGCTCCTACAAGGCTACATTCGGGTACGTCTTGCAGTGCATACCCAGCTCTATCATGTGAATAGATGATTGAAGTAATAAGAAGCAGGTTAGACATATTCACGGAGGACAAGTCCACAAATGGCTATTAGCAAGATGAACCAAAATCCAACCATCAGGACTATTACAAATCCTAATGCTGGAGGCCGGGGGTGTGTAACCAAGATTGGGTATCGTCATAGGGTTGCCAGGTGGCTTCTCCAAAAATACTGGACACAATGCGAAAGGTGTGATGTGCTCGACACACACACCTCTCTCCGCTCCATGCTGTTTCCTCCTCTCCTTGGCCCCACCCGCAGGCTTCTGACATCTCCCGATTGGCTGCCTCTGGGTAACGCAACCAATCAGGATGGAGGAAGCTGCCCAGCCCCCTAGCAGCAGCCCTGCTCTCTCCCTGCCCAGGGAAATTCCGTGGCCCCCCAAGCCGGGCAGGTCACTATATCCAGAGAGGTAATACCAGAAACATACATGTCCAGCATTACCGCTACTTTTTTGCTGGACAGAGTGTCCAAATACAGGACAGCACGGTTCTATGCAGGACAGCTGGCAACCTTAGGTATCAATGCCACACAAGCTTCTCGCGTTGACTTTGGGTAGAGACGGGATGCTCAGCTTCACTAACCATTTGCTGTAACCATGTATTGGCAATTCTTAGGTTTATATGCAGTTCATTCATTTATTTAAAAAAAAACCTTTGCTGGCCACTCTGGCAGTGAAAGGGTTAAGACAATATGTGTTTCAGGTGTGCATATACTGTACATGTAACGTGATATTTGTGGGGGCGGCGACCGTATTGTACTGTATGTGACCCACAGGAAACTCCCTTTGTGTGTGACTTCAGCTGCTGCTTGAAGCAATTTAACTACAGGCCACAGACAGGGATTTGTTTCAATGTATTGTTAAATAATGCACCTTTATCTTATCACTTCAGCGATGACAAGTCATTTATGGGTGGGGGAATCGTTTTTGGAGGAGGAGAGTAATGGATTAAGACAACGCCCAGAAATGTGTCAATACTCGACACATTTACTTAATCATTTGTGTCGAATGAAAAATCTTTATGACTGAGACGTGTGACAAGGTTGCGATTATCCTGTTTGTTGAGGATAGGATAAGCCTATCTACTTCAGAACGCGAAAAGGAAGAAAGAACCACTGAGAAGACAGTACTGTGCTGTTTCCCAAGGAGTCTCACTGAAAAGGATTAGTGTGGAACCTCAACACACTGCAGCCTCACTCATACGCTGATACTTCCAGTGTCACAAATACAGAGAGAGGGTCTCTCTGACCTCATGCCTTCCAAGTCAATGGCAGGTAAACGCCGCATAACCCGGAGGTTAGTCATTGCCAGAGGAAATCTCCTAAATTCACAAAGAGAAGAGTGTGCGCCTGCGTGTTTGTGTGTGCACGTGCGTGTTTGTGTGTGCACGTGCGTGTTTGTGTGTGCGCGTGCGTGTGCATATAGCATGGCTGGAATTTCAGGGCACACGCTGTTTAACCAGCTCTCTGAAGTCACCTCTGTAAATAAAGCTTTGAAATGAAAGCGTTGGGATATTATCCGGTGCCCCTTTTGAACGTTAAGAATTCCATCGCTGTGTGCAGGCCCCTGCAGCACTGCAGGGGTTAACCTCCGAGGCGTTAATAAAAGGCGTGTCTGCGAGAAAGGTTAATAGCTTCGTTCTGCTGCTTCTCACCCTATGGGCTGCAGGAACCTCGGAGAGACCCAGACACTACAATTAAGAAGGGAGATTTCCTGCCATAAAGCGGAAAATAATAATAGTATAGCATAAAAAAAATAAAAAAAATCCCTGGGGGGAAAAAAAAAGGTTTAGTAAAAAAAATAAAGAACAACCCTATTAAATGTTCTGCATGAAGGGGGAACGTTCTCAGGGGTTTAAATACAAATCCATCCATGAAATGTGACGCCGCGTCTTTTTTTTTTTTTTTAACGTTGGCGGCAAGCGTGAAATAAAGTTATCAGAGCCAAGTTATGTGTGACTGAGAGTCTGCAGTTTCTGGCCCCAATGTGCTATCCCACCGACCTTCCCAGAGCTGGATTTCCCCCACGCTAAGCCGGACTTAATGCAGGAATCTGCACTCCCTCCTCTGAGAACCACAGTCTTTTACTGCACTCGTGTTACCTTTTTAACCCCGCTGGCCCCAGCACTGGTAGAATATACAGAAATGTCACTGGCACAAGGAGTCACTGTCCCGCAAAGCTTACATTCTAATTTTGCTGCCCGAGGCGTAGGGAGATACATTGACTTGTGCACGCAGTTAACACTGGGATTTGAACCAGGCCGCCCCACCCTACCCGGCTCGCTTCAAAGTCAGTGTTCTTGTTTTCCGAGCTGGCGCCGCTACTCCCTGCGCCGCTCTTTCAGAGCAATGTTAAACTTTATTGCTTTTGAATCAGGTAAATCCAGTTCCAATCCCACGGTCGGCTTTTTGTGCAGCTTGCTTTATCTCCCCAGCTACTTTTTTGGGGGTAGATAGGCTGTAAGTCAGTGGTTGGGCAACTCCCTGTCCTCGGGGGCTACCAGCTGGTCAGGTTTTAAGGATATCCCTGCTTCAGCACAGGTGGCTCAGTTGAAGACGTAGGTAGAGAGACTTCTGGGAAGGGAGGTTCCAGGGGTGCCAGAAGTCAGCACCAGGAGAGGTGGTACTCCGGGGAGTAGAGGTAGGATATAGTGCAGGTCAGGCCCCCCCCCTTATTATGTTTCAGTCCGGGACAGTACCCATGAACTCAGGAACCTTTAGTATGGCCCACAGAGAAAGACATGTCACAGAGGGCAATGTAGAAAAGGCCCCAGGATGTCATGGGAGTTCTTGAAAAAGAACGCTGCGACGTTCGAAATGCATTGGATGGGTCTTTTGCCACATTAAAGTGCCCTTTTAATCATTTTTTTGTTCTGGTTTTTTCCTGCTCCGTTTGTGCTGGTGCGCTTTTTGGTCTCCCTTTTCCCTGAGCTGCCTGGCAGCCTGATCCCCATAGGTCAGTAGTGAGTAGCCCAGTGGAAGTGGCAGTTCCATATCAGGGAAAGTCAGTGGACAGGATACTGGTGGAAGTGGCCGTTCCCTACCAGGGATGTATAGTGACAATGTGAGACCCGGCCAGGATCAGTCATGGAGTTAAAACCGTTCACCAAGGGCCACGCACATGCTCATAGAAAGGCAGGGACGTTAACAGGAGTCATCCCTATGCAAAGTGAGGAGTGTTAAATAGATGCCTACACAGAAGAAGAGCACAGTATGTGATATATAAAAAGTACAGCAGCCTGTGTTTATTTGCACCTATATGAAGATGTTCCCACGCAGGGGAACCTATAGTAAAAGAGTCCTCCTGTGCCACCCAAAAGCTTCTAGCTTCCACCGCTCAGCCGACCACCACAACCCCTGAGATAAGGTAAATGATTGCTGAGTTGGACATTACAGCACCACACTGATGTTACCTCCGTAGGGAGCCGGGCCAGGAGAGTTACAGCTATTTATAATGCTGCGTGTTGGAGCAGCACTTCAAATAATTACACCCATTATCACTTCCTTAGCAAATGTATTATTTTACGTAGAAAATCGTGACAGCGTGAACTTTATACGTGGCCACTTATGTCCAGGCCACGCTGCCAGGATAAGCCATCAGATTCCAACCACTGCAGAATCCTCCATTAGATCCAATCCTAGCATAGGGAGAGCAGAGGCAATGCTGGGGAAGAAAGCCAACAGAGCGCCTGCTCGGGCCCCCTGTCCAATGCCAGGAATCACAGTCCATTAGAAATGAATTGGTGTTGGACAAGGGATTCTCGAATCTCCCTCACCTGAGATTGGTCAGTCAGAGAAGATCTTGTTGGTGGCGACTGAGGAGGACGGAGCCGGGACATCGGTGATGAAAGATTTAGGATGAAGATACGCAGTAAGCTCAGGAATAACTTGCATCTAGTGTAGCCATGCTCGTTAAAAAGCAGCATTACCAGATAGTGTGTTTTTAATAAGGTAGCAAGGATTGGAAGGTTAACCCCTTCTCTCACTGAAGGAAGTCTAAACTATGGCTTCAGCAGCATGGGCTGTACCGCATGAGAAGATGCATGGGCTCATATGTACTAAACGGTGCTATGCCATTGGACACTTTGGCTAGAAGTCATGAAGCGGAGATGTGGTACATCACGGGCCATTGGCTTGTTACAGCGAAATCAGGCGCGATGTCTCAAACTGCGGCTTCCCGACTTCTGGCCATTGAACGGGCTATGCGGTATGATGTCATAGCGCCGTTCAGTAAACCTGAGCCACCATTTTAAAATAATGCACGAGCAACTAGAACAAAAAGATGTCGTACTGTACATCATAAGGGTCTCCTCCCTTTAATGAATGCTTGCTGACGTTGGGTGACTCCATGATAACATATCCCGGGCCCACTGTAGGTTAAAAGAAAGATAGGAAATCTTTGGCACTGTTCATACACACAAGTACCCACAACTGTCTGTCATTCCTGGCATAGTAATACAGCATGTTATTGTGTAGTTGAGCTTTATTTTGACAAATATTGGCCTGACAAACCTGGGTTTCAGTGGGAAAATGGGATCTATAGGAAATGCTGATTTTGCTGCATTATCATTCAGTATGTATATGTGTAAAGAAAAATACAAACGTTACAATCCTGTGTCTTCCTTACTTCTCTCAACTCATCGTCATCGCTCTGTGACAAAGGTCACTCATATGCTGTACATCAGGCGTGGCCAACTCCAGTCCTCGGGGGCTACCAACAAGTCAGGTTTTTAGGATATCCCTGCTTCAGCACAGGTGGTGCAGTCTTTGTCTGAGCCACTGATTGAGCCACCTGTGCTGAAGCAAGGATATCCTAAAAACCTGACCTGCTGGTAGCCCTTGAGGACTGGAGTTAGTCGCTCATGCTGTGCATGAAGGAATAAGGACAATTCCAGCCTTTACTCTGCTGGGCTCACCTGCTTCCATCATTCATTTCCAGCGATAGAATGTGATGGGATCACTGACATGTCTGTTAACCACTTCATTGCTAAAGAGTCCTGCAATGCTTTGCAAGGCAGAAGGATGGAGCTCCTTTGGAAGGGCTAGCATTGAATTCCTGCGCGTTGTGTTGTTGTCCCCTTAAAGCAGCACCACTCTCCAAATGCCTGTGTGTGTTAGTATCTTGCCCCCTGAGCATGTCCTGATCTTTACACAGCGCTGGGCTCTGGGGAAAGCTCCATTTCAACCTCCCAGACACAACACGCCTACAGTTCCCAAACTGAGCATCAGATTTAAATAAAAATAAAAGCAGCGTGGAAAAGGGGCAAGAATAGAAACTTCGGCAAAAAGGGCAATCAGCACAGACTGCTGCGTTAAGCACTTGAGGTTTTAAATCCCGGGTGAACTGGACACTATGCAGTTATCCATGAATTAACCTTCTCGCTGGGAAGGTTAAAGGTTTGCACGGCCTCAGAATCCATGTGTAAAAAGGTCTTCTCCCACCGTGTAGGTACCTTATTGCGGCGAACGAGTCGCAGCTCGCCCACCTGCAGCTATGGCTGGGGGAGGCTACGACCTCTTAAACGTTGCTTTTGATTTCCTGTGGCCAGACAGACCTTGCCTTTCACAAGCGTCAGTCTGCATGGGATCAGGAGAGGGGACATTTCTCAGGTTAAAATTAATTCTCACCGCAGCCTGCCTGCTCTATGGCATGAAACCCAATCTCCCACCCTGGCCACGGTGAATAAATTAGAGCGCTTTCTGACAGGCGGTGAGCTGAGCCGTTCAAGGCAGCACGGAACAAATACAGGCCTATTCGCCTCGCCATTTCCCAGTCCGGGAAACTAATTGGCGCAGCGATGTTCAGGATATTACACCGGAATTAAATATGTTGCAGGTTGGTGCTTTCACTGCATGGTATGTGTTATGAAAACATAAGACTCTGTGTTTCACGACGGCCAAAAAAAAGACTTTCCTCAGCAAGTCCAGCACACGGATTCGATTTCTGCCCAAATTATGATCACTTCCAGATATGACTTCGCTGTGTCTGCTGTGGATGTAACATGAGTCTCAGCCAGCGATTTAAGCCAAGCAGCGGGGATTGGGTTTTCCCGCACTACCCCTCTCTCCCCCACCCCTCCCCCCTTGAGCTGGTAAAGTGGGAATTCACTTGCACGGTGCCTGGTCTTTCAACCTGTTGATCCATTCATCGGGAAACCACGGTAATGTTCTCCTATGTCTCTTCAAAAGAGAAGGGTCGGCTCTGTGTCAATGTCCTATTTTCATCCACGCGACAGATGTATCCCAGCTTGGGGTCTGGCAGAGGCTGGCTCTGTAAACAATGGGTTAAAGAAGTATGCTTGTCATAGGTATTTGAGGGAACTGGCCCCCTGGGAAGAGAGTGAATGAAGGACGGTGGCATGTTTAGCTTAAATGTAGCGGACTGACCATTTTAAGGCAGGATCACATGTGAAGTTGTATTCCCTTGGGTGAGAAGCGGGGACGCTCTGGGGGTGAACTGGGTTAATTTCAGCTTTGGGGACCCCCTGCTTCCCGAGATGCTTACCTCTGTATGTGTTGCCGGTTCTCCGTGGAGGTTTAAATCTCCGACATCATGCGGGCCAATAGAAAGCCACGACGGATGACAGCTTCCTATCGGCTCCCATGCTGCAGGAGATTTAAGCCTCCATATTGTTCACTCCCGGCAGCACCTACGGAGGTATTTGGGATTCAGGGGGGTGGGGGGGGGGGCGGAGACCCCCTCCTTCACAATTATACGAGGGGAAAAAAAACATACCTTAAAAGTATAAGTATTTTAAAATATGTTTTTTTTTAACCTTTGCATGGAAAGCATTGAGCAATCTCTAATGTGTTTTGGTCATAAAACTGATTATCAGTTCTCAAAGCCACAGATACATTTTATTTTTGCTCTGTTCAGACAATAATAATGAAGCCACCATTAATCAAACAGATAAACAGATGTAGCTGACTTGATTTGAATCTTTTGTTTCTGCCAAAAAGCCATAAACATATACATTTTTCTGAGAGAGAAACTTTCAATTTAGTAGTGTCTCCAGTTGTGTACATATAGTATATCCCCTCAAATGTCACTCCAAATAAATTAGGGAGACATGCCTGTGCTGAAAAAGGAGCACACCTGAGGTACCTGGCTGGGAGATATGCTAATGGCTATGCAAAGTATATTTAGATAAGTCCCATCCCACAATTCCTAAAAGGATTTCCAACTCCAGTACATACAGTTGATAAGATTAAGGTACCAAGCTAATGACTGGAATGGTATCAGACCCAACAGGACTAGAACCCACAACCACTGCTGTTCTAAGCCACAGCTCTAGCAGTGTGAGCCAAACCAGCTGATGACTAACAGTGCACACCGTCTACTAACAGCATACCTCCAAGGGACAATACTACATTCCTTATGTAGGATTAAACCACCAAAGGATTTCCTGTTGGGTGATTGTGCAAGGAGATGTCATGATCCAACAAAGGGATGGAGCTGTCCTGCAGATCGCAGTCCTGTGGTCAATTAGGATTGGGCACCAGCTTTTCACTGCAACAGGAGCTCCATTGGGATATGCAGACTCTCAGGTAATGCCCTGTCAAAAACACCTACAAAGAGCTACTGATGTGCAAACTGAAAGCCATGGGGAACACATTTACTAAGCAGTCTTCTGCCATTAAACACCTTCTGGTGCTGGAAGACTCTTTGCAGACGATTCAAGTACGGTATCTTACAGCCCTGGAAAGTGTCTTGCTAGACAGCTAGTAAGTATGGGCCAAGATCTGTAGCAACGTCCTGAACGGATGCTTCTTTCAGTACATCACTAATGTAGCTTCCTACAGATCTTCAACTGCAGATTTCAGAACGTTCTTGTTTACATACTGTAGCATGGTGTGGCGGCAGCCTGGCGGTTGACGTTTACTGTTGCTGTCTTCTGTAGACATAACCCAGGCACTGGTGATCTTCTGTATTTCTCATTTTTGAATGCTTATTTATTTGCCATTGTTTGAAAACAAAAATCACCTGTGATGCATATTGGTCAACTATTCTATCCCTATTTGTGAGTCTCACAGCACATAGAAAGCTAAAAGTGACATGCCCAGTAAACCCATTTGCATTCACTACCCAGAATCCTTGTCGGCAGCTGAACCCCTGTATGACATGTGACAGTGTGTAGCAGAATGTAGCAGGTTTGGGGAGCTGTGGAAGGCATGCACACACGCTCATGGGTATACAATTTGTTTCCCTTTTATGAGAGAAACTCGCACATAATTCAGTGCCAAAATTACAATTGTTTTACTTTCTCCTTAACAAAGGTTTTCTCAACTCAGTCAACAGAATACAAAGAGCTTTCCTGCATATACTCCTACCAGGTTTCATATATTGGCCAGTGCACAGTAATGGTTAGGTTACCCTCTTACAAACTGGAGTTGACATGGGTACCTAGACATGGCATACTGTAAGGTTAAGGCCTCGGGCATGGTGCCTCGGGCCGCGCTGAGCCGCGCTCCTGCTCTGCCTCGCCTGCTCAAACTGGTGCTTTTTTGCGTCCTGGCAGGCGAGGCAGTGAGCGCGCTTTGGGGGCGGGGCGGAGGCGGGGCAAAGGCATGGCGGAACGGAGGCGGAGCGGAGGCATGGCGGGACGTGGGGCTAGTCCCTCGCTTCCATTGGATGTTTGCGGTCACGTGACCGCTCCTCCGCTCCCCTGAGCGCCGAAATTTAAACTTGCCTGTCTGCTGAAATTTTCTGAGCCTCCACACGCATGCGGAAGCGGCTGCTGAAGCCGCGCTGATCACAGATGAAGGGGGTAAGTTCCTCTGCTCAGCACGGCTCAGCACGGCTCAGCGGGGTCTGTGGGACTATGTCCCAGGCCTAAGGAAAGCAAGAGGTGCTGGCAAACTATGCTAAGCTCTGCATGCCTATATACAATAATATGTTGCTATCTCCTCTTGCAAATAGGCGTTCCTGTCTCTTTACCGCTGGAGGTGGACAGGAGTGTGTAACTCCGTTCTAATGCAGTCACATTTTAAGGGAGCACCCGAACAAGATCTGCTCAGAGCTCGACGCACACAGACATGTGATGCAATTCTCCCTTTGCTGAACGCCATCCGGCAGGCTAAAGATTGGGAGAAGAGAATCCTCTTCCATTCCAGCATCTGTGCTACCTAGGAGCAGGCACGAAATCGCAAAGTGCCGCGGTTCCTCTGGCACTCGAAGGGTTAAAACGACATTTTAAAGAAATAAGATGAACAAAACCATCCCGTTGATGCCTGCGCCAGCCCACCGTGATGACTCAGTGATGGAAATGGTAAAAACAAAAAAAAACATTTAACGTGGTTATAACCCATTTGCAGTGTTCTGCGTGTCTTGTGAATATCCAAACCCTGTTCGAACAAAATGCCGGAACGCTGCTCTGCAACGTACTCCAGCTGGGTTTCTACTGCCGTGTGTTTTGGCCAGACATAAGGTTTACTTTTATGCGGTTACTGATGTAAGCGCACGGTGCAAAAAGAGCCTCATAAAACCTGCCCGCATTATTTTCCATTTCATGAGAGCTTAAACCTATCCAGCATTCTGGCAGGGACACCAGATCTGCCAAGCTAAGGCCTCCTAACAATGGGAAACTAATAATAACTCCATGACATCACCCATTGCACAGCACTCTCGCTTGTCTATGTATGTACTGTAATACTATATGTTCAATGTAAACATAGGCCTGTGTCAACGTACCAAAGCACACTTACTTCACTGAGGGGTAATTAAAGAAAAGGAGTATGAGGAGTATCTAAACATGTCAATCATGACATCATTGTAGGATGGATCATTGTGAAGGTCACCAAAGAGTGAGCAGGGCAGATTTTCTTACACATATGGAAGGGTCACTTTCTAATCGCAGTTGTGAAGAACAAGTCATGCTAGTCGGCATAAGAAATGGAAGCAGCTGGGAGGATAGGAATCCGGGGGTGTTATGTGAGAAGGACAGGGCTGCTAATGAAGGGATGTTGAAGGGGCAGCTAAATGCAGGGAAAATGTATGTGCTGTGTATTCTTATACATACACAGAGAGTCACGTACTGTAGCCCTTTAAAGAATGGGCATTTTGAATACAGGGAGTTATAATCTGCATATAAAAGGATATATAGGGGAATGGAATTTTTGTCAACAACAGCTAAGGGCCAGATGCACAAAGCCATGAAGTCACTTAACGGGATGTATCTTCGTTAAACCATGTTTTCTCCCGTAAAGCGCATAGTGTTAATTTTAACAGCCGTTAGTGATAATGGAAATGATGTGCAAAAGGGGCAATTCCGTAACATCACATATTCGCTAAAGTTCGTTATGGTTAATCCCGGGAATTAATGTTACGTTAGTTAGGCCATCCTCATACCTAAACTTGCCATTACTCATATCCAGATCCCGAAATAGGGCTTTTGCAGGGCCTGGGTGGCTGTAACACCACTGTTAAGAATGATGTAACTAATATCGCCCGATTTCCCTCTCCTCTCTCCTTCTCTACTTGAGCTAAAGGATTGGGAGTAACTCTAAGACTACTTAATGTTACATTATTGGAGGATAGCGCAACATTAGGCTACAATAACGTGAAGTTACACCTATGCTAATGAGATGTAAAACCGTCATTGTATTTGCATATAATTAGCTTGAGGATACTCATTAACCTCACAGAACATAACACCCATTTCTGTTTTAGGTAGAATCATATATCCACTCCCCTGATTTAATTTAGCTTTGTGGATATAGCCCTAACAATGATGTTTCGGGGGACATTTCCATAGAATAAGCACTAGAAATGTGAAAAACATTTACCCAAAAATGTGAAACGGATCAATTTTGTGCACTTCGGAATTGGCCAAAATGTCAGTGTAGCAAACATATCTGTACGATAACACCTTCCTCGTGGATTAAATGGTGTCACCTAAATTACCAAATATTTGGGCCACAATACATGACTTTTTCACTCTTTTGCCATTTTCAGGATTTGTCAGCAAAAGGACATATGGCTACTTCGCAAATGTAAAAAGATTAGCCCAGATAAGAACGTTAGTACAGGGGGGCTCATCTCCAGTCCCCAAGACCCCCCAACAGGTCATGTTTTAAGGATATCCCTGCTTCGGCACAGGGGACTCAATCAGTCACAGGTTCAGCACAGATCTTTGACTGAGCCACTGATTGAGCCACCTGTGCTGAAGCTGGGATAGCCTTAAAACCTGACCTGTTGGGGGGTCTTGAGGACTGGAGTTGAGCCCCCATGTGTTAATACACACACACAAACATTTGTGTAATGAGTTAGAAGAAAAATGAACATCCCTAGTGAATGAACGGGGAGGACAGAGGGTCATGGTAGAGGATGAATTGCGGTATAAAATAAAGTAAATGTCAATGACGTTTTGAGTACATCATTCGAATTAAATTCATGACCTGATATCTCTGGGTTACAAGGTTTTACAATGAATTAGGGTACAAGCACAATGTCCAAGCTAAAGCAAAAATGATCTAAATAATGCCGGGCAGTTGTAGGACCCTTTTAAAAGATGCTTCCCAGTACTGGAGAACATCTTAACTCCATTTATAATGAATGGGGGAGACGCTCTTCACCAGCACAGGAAAGTAACATCCCCTATTGTATAGGGGCTTTAATCTTAGAGCATTGGACTGTGGCTGTTTATTGGCACACATACTGTTTCTGGTCATTCTATTGATCCCAGAGAAACATAGATTCCATTCAGATTGTGATGTTATCATTAACCCAACATCATCATTATACAAAAGGGTTTGTGTACACGAGCTTTAAACATGGACAGAACCTTTCACCGTTTCCTTGTTTATTGCTGCAATAGATGATGTGAAGGTTCAAAATAAGTTACCAGCAGCAAAATAACCGGAAGGACCTCTGTGAGAATAGCTGCCAGTGTCCCATTCACAAGTGAGCATGGCTAGAAACACCTATGTGTGTATCATTTTATTTATCTAGCACCAATAATGTGCGCAGTGCTTTACAAAATGAGAATACACAGTCAACGAATTACAAATAATGGGGATAAGCGCAACGCTAAATGACAACATAAGGCAAAGGGAGGTCGTGCCCCGAAGAGCTTACAATCTAAGTGGGATGTTTAGGAGGCTTACAGACACAGTAGGAATAAATGTGCATTAATCCTATGTTTTATGGGATCAGTCGGTGTCTGAATTCCAGGAAATAAAGCGGATCGAGTAATGCTTTAATCAAAATATTACAAATTGGTATATAAACAAGAGGATACTGCAAGGCATATTTATCAGGCTGTATTTGTACCTGGATGCAATGGAAGACTTTTCTGTTGTCTCAATTTGCACCAGCCCGAAATGTAAGGTGATAATTAGAGACGTCCGTACTGACTGAAATTCATTATTTGATGACTTATGGAGACTCCCGAAGACGGCCGAACTCGCAGACGAACTTACTGAGACGGACGAATTTACAGAAATTTGCAAACACATTTGAGAGAACTTTTAACCTGAACATTCCTGGCATTGTTGGGATGTTTTACCAGAAAATCGATCTTTTTTTGTATTTTTTTTCAAACTTTTTTTTTTTTTTAGAACTTTTATTTTTTTCTGACAGCATTCTTCTTTTTTAACTTTGGCAAACAAAGAGTTAAATAACACTGATTAGAGAAGCAAAGTTTGATGCCACCAACTACTGAAGTATAGACTAATTCTACCTTTAGCCTCTGCTATAACTACAGATGCGAGCAGAGCTAAGATGATGCAGGATTAGGCTTCTCACATTTAAGTTTTTATCATACGGTATGCCGAAATCCCGTATGAAAGTGTGATACACGGGATGCCGTAATCCGTATGAAAGTGTAACATCATAACAAGTGATGAATGATTTACAAATCCTTCGAGCTGGAAGGTATCTCCCGCATTACTGCTAACTTGACACCCTCTACAATTCAATTTGTCGTTTTGTTCTCCAATGCAACTATAACGCACATCACTGCGAAATGCTCAAAGAACTAGATTGGTCATCACTCGAGTCTAGGCGCAAAGTTCCCCTTTCCTGTCTTGCATTCAAATTCTTTATGGGCAAGCTACCCAGCTACCTGAACAAGCTCCTCACCCCTACCACTTGCAGCACTTATCACCTGAGATCCGACTCCAAAAGACTGTTCAGGGTCCGAAGGCTCAACAAAGTATCCAGATGTTCCTCCTTCTCTTACCGTGCACCCCAAAACTGGAACAACTTACCAGAGACTCTCACATCCACCACCAGTTCTTTCAAATCTAAAGCTGTCACACATTTTAATCTGGTCTGTAACTGTTTTATACGCCCATAATATATATTATCTTTAACTGTGCACGCAATGTCTTGTATATAATGTATAACTTGCTCATTTATGTAACTGTATCTGTAACCATGTATTATTTGTCTTAACCCTATGCCCAGGACATACTTGAAAACGAGCGGTAACTCTCAATGTATTACTTCCTGGTAAAATATTTTATAAATAAAAAATAAATAAAATATATTCTTTCATTTTTATCCTCTCTGCGCTTGGCCAGACGGGGAAAGACACGCGCTGATCTAACAAGTAACAGTGGGAGAAAAAGTAACGCCTGTAGGTGTAGGTGTCATGGTGTTATGAGATGACCATGCAGTGTCCTAACTATTGTTTTAATAATTTACTAAGGCGACATCTATCGGAAAAGGGAGCTATTACACTCAACTAAAAAGCTATTATGTTTCTATGACTGATTTAATTACAGTAATTATAAGTTCAGGCATTTCACCTCAAGGCGCTAAAATACGGGACAGTTAAGCGTCCCGACAGACCTATCCGGGACAGCGGTACAAGTCAATAAAATAAGGGAGACTCCCGTATATACAGGACGTCTGGCATTATTACTTATTCATACAAGTAACATCAAATGAATGCATCAGGTTAATGGCAAAAGGCCTAAAAACACCTTAAATATGTGTGTACTGAAAGGTGAATGTGGTGGGAATAAATGAGAGTAGGGACACCGTATCCATGCCATCTCTCTGAGCCAATTAATGTGATCAATGTCCAACCGCAAAAACCCGGCAGAGGCCCCAGAATGGGGTTGTCGCCTCCACAAGGGCTGAAGGGCCTCATAGGTTTTTTGGGTCAGCTCCTCCCTACTTCCCCTTCTCCACGAGGTCATTCAAACGTTGGTGCACATGACCGAGACCAGTTAGGGGAGAAAAGGGGGTGGTGATTTAAATACCCTGCGACCCGTCCCGAAGGTAACTAATTGTTTTTTTCCCACCCTCCCATCGCTGTGAATAGCTATGTTATGTCTAACCGTATCTCTAAGTTTATGTTACCAGATCCCTTGTCACAGCTTTGGCAGAACTGTCAGGCCAGTCAGTTTAAGGGTGCCAGGAAATGCTAAGAAGGGAGGCACCAAGTTATGCAGTTGGGCCCATATTACCATCGCCCGAAGAGATTGTGCAGGCCGGAGACGCTGATTTATGCGGCCGGGCTGTACCCCGGCCCAAGTCTTAGGAAGCTGAACAACAACTTTGGAGATTGGGCCCAGTCAGCCAAAAAGGGGGACTGGGCATGGAGCATTCCAAGCAGGGCGGCATGAGACCAGGTGGGCACAGTGTAAGGGTCTCCCACCATACTGTGGCAGTGTGAGGCCAGCCGGAGGCGGCATAAGGGTCTCCTGTCATACTACTCGCAGGACACATGAGATTGTCTGCATACAGGGACAAGCTGAGTTTAATTTTCAAATGCAATGTTGTTAAATAAATTAATCTGTGACCTTATTTTACTTCCACAAAACTGTGCAGCCTCCGTTTGTATGTGGGGGTAAGAAATCACAGGCTAGGCACAATAAGGCTTCGCTTAGTGCTACACCTGTTGAAGTAACATATTGTAAGATGTCTTAGAAACTTGCACAATGGAGAATTCTAATTGGTTATTAACAGCTCTAATTTCAAATGCGTTTACCAAGGCCGCTGAAAACAGATCCAAATAAGTTATTCAGAACACACTTTAGTGTTTGAACTGAAACATCGTACATGTTCCACGTTTCATTCTGTTCCCAAGTCTACTTGTTTACTTTGGCCAATTTTGTCTTGGCATCCCAATTATCTTACATTTTCTTTTTTAGATTAGTCTCGAGCTCCAGTCCAGCAGGAAATGGAAATTTGATGTGATTAGAACATCTTACGATTTTTCAGCAGAACCAGAACATATTCTGTCAGCGAATGACGTGCCACTGCAAGGAAAGAATTCTAGCATTGTACGGTATAACAATGCAGGACCACGCCATCCGTCAGAACCAGAGTGCAAAACACTTTAGATTCCATATTTTTAACGCTTACCAAATTTTAATAATAATTCCATACTTGAGTTTTCTGATGTAGTTTTAGTTTTGAATTGATTGTGCATTTTTGATTAAAATGGGTTGTGTTTAAAAAAGAAAAAGGAACAAAAATTGGTACTGTAGTATGATACCATTTATTGGATTGACAATAGTTTACAGAGTACAGGCTTACAAATCACACAGGGTTCTTCTTCAGGTTTTGCAGTTGTACAGCAAGTCAGAGATTATATACATGTAGCCCCCTTTCCCTATGGCTAAGGGAACTACGTGTGCTGATATACCTGTTCGCTCACAGGAGGCCTAGGTACAGCGCCTCCACCTATGCGGGGTCCCAGCGTTGGCGGGATAACCCATCACAGGAACCAATAACAGTGATAAGTGATACTCACACAGGTATATAACTAAGGTTTACTGACACACGCGCATATAATAACAGTAATGATAACAATGCCCCAATGCAATACCCACACAATACCCAACACTAAGAGTGAGTCCCCCAAAGTACTGAGGGTGTCCAGGGTACCTGTAACCCGATGCCCACACGAGCAGACCCACCCAAATGTGAGGTAACACTACCCCCCTTGTGTTGTGATGTACACGGTGGGTACCTTCCTGGCTACGACCAGGGAATTGTGGAGATCCTCTGTTGCAGAGGTCGTGGTCCCACGGTGCGGGGTCTGCAAAATGCCCTCTCGCCTTACAGGTGTTGATCTGCCGTGGGAGTTCCAGCAGGAGTGTATCCAGTAATGTCTATAGGGCCCTGGGCCTGGTCCCAGGTCTCAGGACACCGCGTGGCCAACAATACTCAAAGGGGGAAGAGTCCCTATCTGGGGCTTTCCCTGCAATACTCAACTGTTTGGAGGGATCTGGGCCTAACTGGGGCCTTGGGGGTGAGTCCTGGCCTAGTCCATGGAAGCACTGCTTACTGGACACTACCTGTCTTCTTGCTATCCCCCGTCTGACTGACGTGCGGTCTCTGTTCATGCCAAATACATATCCTTCCTCCTAGAGGATTCTGGGACTTGCAGTCCCGCAATGCTGTGTATGCGGAGCCATTTCTAAGATGGCCACCGCATCTAGTCTGCGCATGCGCACCTTGGCTGCCACTGCACATGCTCAATCCCTAAAATGGCGATGCCCTGCCCTCGGGGTCTGCTGCAGAGCTCTGACTCTCCGACCGCCCTGCAGCTTCTCTCTCCGCACTGGAGGTAAGAGGGGAGCTCGGCTACATACAGTTTTTAATGTGATGCTTTATAGTGTGCATTGAGAGAGAGGGGACGACGACTGGGGATGGAAATTGTCAATTTGCATTTTATTAGCCAAAATCCCTTTCTGTAATGGGGTAAAGCAGATACAGAATTCTCATTTGCAGTGGGTGCATTTGGGGATCTGTGGAAAACCTAAAACATGAGAGTTATGAGTTCTGATCAAAGCCAAAATATCTCTTGAGGTTGACTATAAAAATATATGTAGCCTAGTGCCCCTGGCTAAGGGGTTTCCAAATTCTATCTTGTGTTCTAGAATGGCAGGGGGGTAGTGTGCTCAACAGTGTGGATGGGTTGCAAGATAGCACCCCCAATCTGGGCTAGCCACCTGCGGAGGAGGAGGGGAATCGTGCATGCAGAGTATGACCAGTCGATGTGGCCACTTGCAAAATAGCACCCCCAAATTGGAACTCAAACATGCACTGAAGTGAATACAGGGTCCCGAGAAGCGGTTCCCGCCGAAATCGGGAGAATCGTGTGTAGAGTTTGCAAAAAGCAAGCTCTGATTTTGCAGAATATGTGTGGCTTGGCGCGAAAGCCCTGGCCGCGCCCCTTTTACAATGCCTGGGACTCCTGGATCCACCACAGGGAGGAGACGAGGATGTAGGGGTGGCAACGTGGGGTGTAGCCAGGGTGCAGCTATCACACCCAGCAGACACAAGTGGTAACCATCCAGGCAAGACCGTTGTCTGATCAGTGCCTGGCTATCTCCAAATTTCAAATGGAGATATTTTGGAGATAATTTGGTCCAATTATTCAAGCTACCTGCAGGTCTCTTGTGCATATCTCATCATGGCCAAGACTCTCTACAGCTCCTGTGCCCGCTGTGCCATCGACCCGGAGGAGGACTGGAAGTCACATCCCATTGTGATCGATGTAATGTGCTCTACCTTCGACCAGTGCGGGAGGCCTGGGACCAGCCTATGTCCACTCTCCATCCGGATGGAGGGCCAAGCTACTATTCCTTGGTTCATCGGCTGCAAATATTGATGGACAATGCTCCAGCAAGTGCGGAGCAGGTCTATTTGGACATGATCTATGAGATTTTTCATCCGCAAGGGAGGAATTCGGGGGGTTCCCTGTGTGGAGAACATTAAGATGCGAGCCCCGACTCTGGGGTGATGTCATCTAGAGGGGATGCCCATGTTCGAGGCCTTTTTTCCTTGACCACCCATACCAGTCGGAGTGTGGAGATATCACTGCCCGACCCTTTCACGGCTTCTGTGAAGGCATCGCCCGAGCGGAGAACGTCCACGGCTGTGGAAAGAGTTCACAAGGAGACGGAGGTGTCATATCTATGCCGGGAGGTTCCTGTGATTGCCTCCGTAAAGCCGATCATCGCGGGTGCTACAGCCCAGCAGAGCGAGGCAGGGGTGTCCCTTTCCGAGGTACTAGCTGGTACCTCCATCGTTCCTGCTCCGGAGACCGATTTGTCCCTAGCGGTGAGTGGTGCTGAGACTGTAGATGCTGAATGCCCACTGCCATGTAGAGAGGACACTGTTCTTTCTGAAGCTTGAGGCCCTGGACCGATACCGCTCTGAGGTGACTATGAGATCGAGACTTTCTTCTTCCTCACCCACCAGTGGTGGGCCCCAGGAAAATATTGTGCCGGACCAACACCATGCTTCGTCCCCTGTTGCTACCCCAGTGCCCAGGGAAGAGCCCCTAGGGTCAAATGGGAAGCATAGACCGTTGTCACTTTGACCACCGTCCCTAGGGATGTCCATAGAACTCAAATGTACCATTGTGAATACTGTTATGTATCAATCTGTTGCAGGAAATGTGGGGTTAGACTGGTGGGATCCTATGTTCCAGGGGTACGTGCCCCACCTGGACCAAACCCAGTTTGTGTTAGCCAGGGGCAACAAGGTAGCACACCGGTGGTAAAAAGGGGAATATACTCCAGAACGATGTGCAGAAATTATGTGGATCTACAGTGGTTGCCTGGAGAGGATGTTAATGAGGATACTTCTAGATAATGCTACGCTATGTGGGAAACATTATTATTAGAACAGGAGCTGTACTGTGAAGTGAAAAGGGAGTATCAGAGCAGGATATGTGCTGCACAGGTAGGGGCTCTTCTGGATAGAAGTGCCCAAGTTACAGTTCATATGTGTACAGTGTTATGTATGCCCAGTTATCATGCATTTATTGGTAGTATGTGATAGTGTGCCTCATGCGGGTACGTGAGGGATTTCACCAGGGGGAGCCTGTAGCCTAGTGCCCCTGGCTATGGGTTTCCCGGCCTTGGTACATAAGTCCTGGTAGGTGCAGGCAGTGTTAGGGTTAAATCAGCATGAGAGTCCTGCAGCTCACAACTAATTGTATCCGAATGTAGCCATAGCCAGATGCAGGCTAGTGGTCGTTGAAAGCATCATGCCTGGGAGGTAGGTTTTAGGTGTCAGCACTGTGGGGTGATGCCTGTTCCGCCCTCAGACCTGCCCAGTTTTGGGGCAGAGTCACTAACTCCTCCCCTCAGGAATATAAGATGCACCATAGTGAGCAAGGTGGTTCTACCTCACCCCATCAGGGGGTGAGGACTAGTCCCAAGGGCTTCAAGCCTTTGGAGGGCCTAGTCAGGGACAAACATGCGAGGGAAGGTGTTCATCCGTAGTGTGTTAAGAAGTACCTCTCTTGCGTGGGAGATGGAATCTGCTGGCCTACCAATTAATGGTACAACGTTCCCCATCTCCTGGTCTAATTGACTGGAAAAGGGTTCCTGTGGGGTCACTCTCTGCCCCTGGCAGATCCCTACAGGATGGAGGCGCTGCACCAGATGATGTTCCCTTGCCTTTCCCTGTACCAACGTGGAACCTCAGGCTTCCTGACAGACAACAA
Organism: Ascaphus truei; assembly: GCF_040206685.1. Lineage (NCBI taxonomy): Eukaryota > Metazoa > Chordata > Amphibia > Anura > Ascaphidae > Ascaphus > Ascaphus truei. Next base: position 16,604,872 of record NC_134487.1, read on the forward strand.
GTGAGCCCATACAGCACCAAGGTACACCTGTAACAGCCAGATCTCCCTTGGGGGGGGGGGGGGAAGAGGCATTACATATACACAAAAAAAGGAATACATGATAGAAATCCCACAAATATCAAGATCTTGCATAAATAAAAATGATATAGGTAAAACAAAGCCCTATTTTTTTTGTCACCCTTTCGGTGTCAAAGGGGATTGCAGGGAATTGTGCTATAACAATTCTGTAAGTACAGTGCAACAAGTCTATAAATGGATGAACGTGCCTGTGTTTGGGGACACGAATAAATGACAGTTGTAATACAAACGTTCCTGGCACCCATTATTATACAACCTTGCTACGTACCTCATCGCCCAGGCGCCTGAATGTCAGCTCCCTGAGTGTAGGTAGCCCATGCAGAGTAGGTAGCCCATGCAGAGTAGGTAGCCCATGCAGAGTAGGTAACCCATGCAGAGTAGGTAGCCCATGCAGAGTAGGTAGCCCATGCAGAGTAGGTAGCCCATGCAGAGTAGGTAACCCATGCAGAGTAGGTAGCCCATGCAGAGTAGGTAGCCCATGCAGAGTAGGTAACCCATGCAGAGTAGGTAGCCCATGCAGAGTAGGTAGCCCATGCAGAGTAGGTAGCCCATGCAGAGTAGGTAGCCCATGCAGAGTAGGTAGCCCATACAGAGTAGGTAGCCCATGCAGAGTAGGTAGCCCATGCAGAGTAGGTAGCCCATGCAGAGTAGGTAGCCCATGCAGAGTAGGTAGCCCATGCAGAGTAGGTAGCCCATGCAGAGTAGCCATATACACACCAGACAGATGTAACCCCCCTAGGAAGCTGGGCTGGGAGGGTTACTTTGTCGTTATTTTGTAACCTTTTTGTGGTCAGAGGGAATTGCAAGGAATTGTGTTTACTACTATGTAATTGCACATTTATTATTGACTAAAAGACTATAATGCGTCCGCTTCCCGGCTCACCCAGGGAGACAGCCACCCAAAAGGGTATAAGGTACAGAGGATTATGATATGATTTGAAGTGTACGTACAGTATGTATAGACTATTGCGTATGTAGCAAAGCGCTACCAAATGGCTCGTGGATAGATGACATATGTCTTGTTCCTAATCCTCTTATTTATGGAAGAAAGAGAATGATGACTACGAGTCCCAGATTTATTTCACAAAGAAATAAACTACCACTGATCCGCCCGAATCTTTCCCAGCGACCTACCCAATTGTTATCGGCACACACATTGTCCCGTATTTGTGTCTGTCAAAGTGTTCACCCAAAATCTCCCGAAACACCCCAATTTCTCCGTGACTTCTTCATAGAGTCATTTCAACGCCCTTCAATGCTGAGCAGACAGACATTGGTCAAGCTCACTGTGGGATTCGCAGATTTAAAGAGGGGTGTTCAGAAATTTACAACAGCAGAAAATAGAACGCAGGTCACTGAGTGAGCATGGGAACGATAGGATGCGGGACTTCTTTTTCCATCTACCAGAGAATGCCAAGTGACCAACTAGTGGTGGTAACTTCTAACAGTGTTCTGCGCAGACTGGGGGTCTGTGAGCACGCTGGATATGTGCACGGAGGAGAAGGTGCCTTACGTTTAGATGAGTTTAAGCCATGTTCATTGAAATATAATACTTCTCTATAATTTGCTCATTCTCACTTTCATTCCCAGAGCCACCAAATGGTGCTAAGTTTCTTTATTGATGTAAGACGACCTTTCCAAATAAATCAATGGAAGTGTGAGACACAGTCTGTTTTTGTATAGGATTATTCTATGGGTTTATTCTGTAGGATTATTGCATAGGGTTATTGATGTGAGAATCACTGCAACATGCCAAAGCAAAGAAAAATAAATATATGATACCTCTTTATACTCCTATTAAAAGGTTTGGAAACATTTTTTTTTACTTTGTAACAGAGATTTCTTCTTGGAGTAATAAACCTCCGAAAATAGGGCTATCATTGAATAATCTGATTCATTTAATTCCCGTAACAGCTGCACCAGAGAGAAAAATATATATTTACATAGAAATGCCCACACACACAAGCTCATTCACAGCACTCCATATGTTTCCTGCTCTGAACTAATTATAGTATCTCACTATCTTTCAATGTTGCTGCTTCAAAGAAACAGTGATCAAAGCGTTAACCAGAAGAGAAAAACAGACTTCAAAGAGCCAAATCCACTCATGGGAAGAAAAAAACCCCATGTTAAAGCAACAGTCCAAGCTGCCGTTTTTTGTTTGTTTGTTTTTTCATCTTTCATATGGGCACCAATACAATGATTGTGCAATGATAAGTCATTAGCTCTGTTGCCGATCGATCCGTTTTCCTGTGATTGATCAGCGAAGATTCGGCTATCGATCCGTTTTCCTGTGATTGATCGGCGAAGATTCGGCTCGCGGTTTTCACTAAATGGCTGCCAGTGCAGCAGAAGAGGACCAAAGATGCAAAGTTCTGGGGGGGGAGATCATGTGACCAGGCAGTCGCTAGATACAATTGGTGCACTGCTAGAGAGAGGGCAGGGCTCAAAAAGGGGTGTGCCATCATCCACCGACTCCAGATACCGGACGGAGGGCATTCGCCGTTGCTGACAAGCCAGAGAACAACCCCCCCCCCCCCCCAGAAGCAGAAAACTCACCCTGCAGACGAGCTTTACCCTGACTTACCCTGGAAACATCAGGTTACAGCACCTGCATACCTTGTTCACATGAACAGCGATTGTTGGTGTGCACTTTTAATTACTTTTTAAACCTTAACCTAATAAAACTTTTATTGCGCCATTGAAGCGTTTCTTGCACTCTTTCCTATAGAATACTGACCTCAAGTGACCTCCAAGATCACCATCATGAGCTGCAGCACTTCCTATTGGCATCCGGTCTGCCCTCCCTCATCCTGTCTGCCCTCCCTCATCCTGTCTGCCCTCCCTCACCCGGTCTGCCCTCCCTCACCCGGTCTGCCCTCCCTCACCCGGTCTGCCCTCCCTCGCCCGGTCTGCCCTCCCTCGCCCGGTCTGCCCTCCATCACCCGGTCTGCCCTCCATCACCCGGTCTGCCCTCCCTCACCCGGTCTGCCCTCCCTCACCCGGTGTGCCCTCCCTCACCCGGTGTGCCCTCCCTCACCCGGTCTGCCCTCCCTCACCAGTAACATTGGACTCACATTGTTTCAGACTTTTTTTCACTCTTGACACAATCATGGTAACATTGATATGTAACACACTTTCCCCCACCCCCTTGGGAAATTTGTAGCTACAGCGTATGTGTGGTGCAATACCTGTGGCTCACAAGAGTCCTGAGCCTCCGCTGCTGGGAACCTGGGGCGCACCTGGATCTGTGCTCGGTAGCGCCTCCACCTGTACGGGATTCTATATGTAGAATAACCCTGTTAAAGGACCAATAATACAGAGTACACACTGTGTCACGCAGAACAAGTTTACTATTAGCGATAATAATGGTTACAGCTACCCACCAGGCCTCGCATGGCTGTAACCCCTCGCCGTGTTCCCAACATCGTGTCCACACACCATAGGGTGTACCGTCCCCGAGGTGCACTTAGACACCGAACCTTCCCAGTGTCCCCAAGACCCAACCCACCCAAATGTGTGAGACAGCGCTGCCCCCACTAAAGTGTTGAGTTGGTGCACTTGCTGGATAAAGGTACCTGCCGGGTGTGTCCACACCTGGGTGCGCAGTGATGCTGATGGGATCCACGGATCCAGTGACGATAGCCGCGCAGCCTCCGCCTCTATGGTGGGTGGGTCCCACATGGATTGTACCACCATATGCAATGTTTCTTTGGGTCAGGTGTCTGGTCCCAGATCACCTGTGAACAGGAGACCGCTGTGTACTGTCTGTGTCCCTTACTCTAGTACTACAGGGCAGTGTCCCAATCTAAGGGCCTGTCCCTGCAGCAACCGCAAGCTGAGGGGAGTTGGGGCCTAATGGGGGCTTTCTGGCCTAGTGCAGGAGTCACAGACCCCTTCACACACAACCTACCCCTTCCTTGTCCCAGCTCCGACTAAAGTGGTCCCTGGCGCACCCAATGTATCCATTCTCCCCTTGCAGGGGAAGCTGCAGCCCTATTGGCTATTGGCCGACATGTGTTCCTTGCCCCTATGCATCCTGGGGGCTGTAGTCTTCTGTGGAGCTGTTCTCCCATTGGCCGCTATCCTGCCTAAGCTACTGCGCATGCGCAAAGCCCTGTAATGGCTTTCTTACTCAAGATCCCTTCTTCGCATGCGCTAGACGTTACTGCGCATGAACGTGCATTTCCAAGGCGGCGGCGCCCTCGGCGGAGCTCCGGCGATGCGCTCGCCACTCCGGTCCCTACTACAAACTCCTGCAGCCTCCCCAAACTCTCCCCAGCATCCGCTGCCGATCGCAGCTTCAGCGGAAGATAGGGGGACACTGGGGGAACCCAGGCCACAGATATGTTAACCTATTTCTAATTACTAAGACGTGGAGGTGATAGGAACAAAATCCTGCTACAGCAGGAAGCAAGGCTGATCTTTGATTTGAAAACCATGTCACCATTTGGACTTAATGAAGACTGGAAACTTTGTTGCTTTCTGTAAACAGTTGTTTTTTACATTATTCATATACGTGTATCTGCTTTTTAGATTATTTGCCTATTCTTTATGCATGGCCACTCTTTTTTTCTCCTTTGAACGTTTTCACTTCCTTTTATCATCCTATGGGTTTTCCCCGTACCACTATCAGACTGTTATTGCATTATATGTAGACTCAGATTCCATCAGATGTATAACGTCACCCTACTGACCTTTGGGATGTTCTACGAGTCATATCAGTTTGTGGTTGCTACAGGGACAGGCCCTTAGGTAGGAACCCTGCCCCTTTAGTTGTTAGTAGTTCAGGGACACAGCTGCCAAGCTGCGCATCCCTGATAAGTGTGGTCTGGAACCGGACCCTTTAAAGATACAGATACGGTCTGCACGGTGGGATCATCCAGCAGGACATCACCCCACGTGGAGGCGGACTCGTTGCGGGATCAGAGGATTCCACTTTATCTCCACGTCAGCACGCCCGGGTGTGGACACACCCGGCAGGCACCTTCACCCTCAAAAGTGCACCACCAAAGTACATACACATTGTGGGCAGCGCTGTCTCACACACCAGGGGGGTTGGGTGTGGGACTTTGGGGTGCTGGGACACGGTGTGGGGTTACAGCCCTGCGAGGCATGTGGTAGTTGTATCTCTCGTCGCTGTAGAGTATAGTGTTAAGAAGTATCTGTTATATCTCTGTTACAGTAAAGGCCTTTCTATTTTCACAAAGCGTACGTATTCATTGTGAATGTGTCCTGTGAGGGGCTTCTCCCACTCTGTTGGGCTCCCTCTCAGGTGGAGGCGCTGCGCCGGATTGTAAGTAATTCACCCCAGGCTCCCAGTGGCGGAGGCTTAGGCTCCTGTGAGTCAACAGGTACCAGGGCATCACGGGTAGCTTCCTGTATTCAGGGGGAAACAGGGCTACACTTAGGTGATGTTTTTTTCTAATGAATCACCTTTGTGTGCTGACAAGTGTTTGTCATCTCAGCTGTGAATAAGCATTCATGAGTCACTTCTTCTAACCAACCGGGAGTATGCATCGGGACAAAATTGTAGGTAACGTTTTTTGCACCATGCTTGCTACATAGTATAGTGTCAGAAGTCGGGTGGGTAAAGGCTATTGGCCGGGGGATGTTTACAGTAAAGCCGTGTGTACTCCCACTATTGCAGGCTTTAGCTTAATAACTGCTTATCTTCAAGTGCCTTTTTTTTTGTTGATGTATTTTTGTTTTCCATAGTGTATTGAATGACATAATATGCTGCGGATTAACAATAATGAGAAGCAGAGACGTAGAAAGGAGTAGGCAGAGATTTGTTATTAATAACTACAGTATATTCATCTCCCAATGGTACTCAAAGCGCGTCACAATTACAGTACAGCGCGCGGTACGCAGCACATAGGAATGTTACAGGCACAGCCCCTGCCCAGGAGCTTACAATCTATGTTGTTGGTGCCCGAGGCACAGGGAGATAAAGTGACTTGCCCAAGTTTACAAGGGAACTAAACCAGGTTCCTCTGATTCAAACTCGGTGCCATTGTTTGCAGTTAGTGCCTTTACTCACTGAGCCGCTCCTTCTCCCTTATTGTCGATTTAATGAGGGATTGGTTATGAAGTATTGATTTATTTGGGTGGGTTGCATTATTTTAAGGTTGAAGTCTCAAAACAAAACATTTTATAAGCAGTTTAGCAATTTAATTGCTTTTCTTAGACGCGCGAACACATAAATTAGCAGTTACCTGTACCAGCTTTTTATTTTTTTGACTCCTCTCCCCTTTATTTTACCTGGGTGAGAAGCAGGGGGTCTCGGGAGCAGAACCGCGCTGTTTTCAGCTCCGGGGACCCACTAGTTTCCCATACATACCACGGGAGGTAGCGGTGGTACCATTCCCTGCACAGTGGAAACAAAATGGCAGTTTAAATCTACTGCGTCACGCGGGCCAATAGGAAGCCGCAACGTCATCTGCATGCGGCTTCCTATTGGCCATCGTGATGCGAGGGATTTAAATAACCAGGAAGTACCAGTACAGATCTTGGGAAGCAGGGGGTTTCCCCCAGAGCTGGATCTCACGTGGTTCACCTCTAGCGACCCCCCCTCCCCGCCCCCCCATGCACCTCTCCCCCTCCCCCAAAAGGTAAGGGGTCCAGAGGGGGAAACTTTAAATAAAAAAATGTAACTTTTACAGATGTTTTTAATGTGCAGTAACTGCTCACACATTTAATGATAGTGTTACCCTGTATACAAACTAACCTTAACAGTTTACCTCTTTGTGTCGTAATGTACCAAGTGCTACATTCTATTGCAGCTTGTTCGCAATGAAAGTTCTCAACTACAGAGAGATTCTGAACAAGAGGGTTCTTGCTTCTTCTCTCAACAATAGCTGAATCAGACTGTTATATACACAAGTCATCCATGTCACAGGACGTCAACAGACCGACAAGCACAAGGAGGGGAGGCCTGATTCTTAAAACAGCAGTCCAAGATGTCGTTTTTATTTAATTTATATTTTTCCCTTTAATACAATCCACACAATGATGAGTAATTAGCTAAGTTGCCGACCGATCCGTTCTCCTGCGATCGATCAGCGAAGATTCTAATCAGGTAGCAGAAGAGGACCAAAGATGCATAGTTCTGTGGGGAAAATCATGTGACCAGGCAGTCACTAGATACAATTGGTGCACTGCTAGAGAGAGGGCAGGGCTCAAAAAGGGGTATGCCAGAGCCTGTTTCAGAAGAGGAAGGGTCACGTGACTTTGTAAATGGTTGCTATAGAAACAAAAAATGCTTGTTACATAATAATACATTAAAACTTTAATTTCACAGTTGTTTTTTTTTTTTTTAAATGCTACAACTATTTTCTCATAGTACAGAACTGTTTTTTTTTTTAGGATATTGCTTGGTCAGCAGCTTTAACATGAACTAAAAAAACAAAAGTCAGAAGATACTGTAACTCTCTACTGCCAATTTACAGACATTTCCAAGATAACACCCAAAATATATACATGATAGTCTCATATACAGTATATATATATATATTTTTTTTTTTCAACACCAACCACTAATATTAAAGTCAATGAAAAATATAATTTAATGTATATAATATCCGGTGGTCCTGGGCTTATTAAAGCTGCACTTAGCAAAAACAGACATTACATAGACATAAAACGAAATCCCCGAACTATGACCAGCAGGGGGAGGGCTGGAACACTGGGGAGGGAGATTGTGCTTGGAACAGCTTCTATACGTGTTTGCTCAAGTATCAAAAGCCCTGCACAAAAAGACATGCTTGCCTGCTGCTGAATGAAAGGGTGTTTGTGTGAGTAGACATTGTTTCAGAACAGTTTATCCTTATGTGAAGATTGCTCAAGTGACACGTCCAAGGTTAGCTCAGCCTTGGGCAATTTGCCACTGCCACCCATGCCAATGGAAGGCTTTTACAGTGGGCGGTGGGTGCTGCATCGGCATTTTTCTTGCTTGTTTTTTTTGGGGTGGTCTTCTGGTGCAGGACGTCACTGTTGTATCATGGGGGATCTGCAGTTCTGAAGCTCTTGGCCACGACAGAGTGGTTCTTCCAGGCAGCTTCCAAGTTCTTGCACGAGGACAATGTTGTCATTACTGATTGACTTGCCTGCAGGATGTTATTAGGCAGCCATATTTATTAAGGGCACAATATGATTAGCGCCACAGCATTAGTATTGACTGGTCTATAACACCACTACTGTAACACATTGTATTTAAACAAAAATGCATTTGTTTTTTTACCTTTATTTTTTTATTATTAAGATTTTTAGGGGAAGGGATGCCAAAAAGAAGACGGGGCGGGTATGGGGACATTTAAAGACAATAATACATATCACAAACATACTTCATAGGAAGTTTGGTACTGTACTTTGCGTTGTTATGATCACACTCATCCTGAGAACAAGTCATCGACAGTTTGATATGTTTTTCTTGGGCACATGGTTTGGTGAGCTATTTTTATTTAAACTCTAGCTTTATTTGTGAGTCCTCTCTTGTGGGGGTTTTACGGATATCTATACTGTAAGTAATTGGTTATTAGAGCCATGGGATTCGTTCCTCGCCATCCAAGGTCTCCAAACCAGAAGCCTCTCTCCCTTTCTGCTCTCTGCGTGCAAATGTATTATCTCTTTGTATAATGTAACTACACTTTTTCAAAGCTTTTTCGGACACTAATTAAAAGTTAGAGCTCATCTCAGATGACCACAGCCTCAGGAATGAGAAGTCCTGCCCCAGGTGACGTCCTGCCCCAGGAGACGTCCTTCACCTCCCTTCTGTACATAATTCACAACACATGGTGGTGGCTTCTCTTTTATATCATTTTTGTACTTTATTTATATTCAGGTCCGGTGCAACAATATTCGGGGCACTAGACAAACCTTCACCACTCATTCTCTCTCTCCCGCCCCTCTCCCCCATTTCTCTCTTCCTCCCATTCTCTCTTTCACCCGCTCCCTCACATCCTCCTCATCCTCTACCCTCCTCACCATTTCTCATCCTCCACTCCTCATCCTCTCTCTCATCCTCCGCTCCTCATCCTCTCTCTCATCCTCCGCTCCTCATCCTCTCTCTCATCCTCCGCTCCTCATCCTCTCTCTCACCTCCCTCCTCATCCTCTCTCTCACCCCTTCCTCCCCTCATCATCTTACTCCCCCTCAGTTAAAATTCCTTACCTGGCTGTAGAGCGGTGGATGTCCTCGCTGGCAGCAGACATCGTAAGTTGTCCCTTACTTACAGGTCTTACCACTGGGACGGTCTCTGCCCCTGACATCCCCTGCTGGATGCTTCATTCTCTGCTTCAATCACCCTCCACCGATGACCCCTAAAATGCGCCGCCCTAGGCTTTCACTTAGTTAGCCTCAGCCTAGCTATTACTTTTATAAACTTACTTTTTTCACACTTTTTTCCATGGGTGAAAAAGAAAGAAGAGCTATTGACGATACTATCGGAAATGCTAATGCTAATAAGTGACCCCATGAACAGTCCCACCCCAAGGGCAAGCCAGGAATTAAGGTCTGGCAACTTGCACTCTGGAATCAAATATATGAGTTCTTATTTCCATTTCAATCATGGGTTGCTTTATTGAAATTACTCTACAACGCAGCACTTGCAATTAAAATTATCAAGCCGTAAATTCCAGTAAAAAATAGCTTTTACCACACTTTGGAAGGGTTTAACTCAGGGGTGCGGCGGTTACAGAGACCCTGCGCTTTCCCAAAAGCATTTAAATTAAATGTCGGGGATAACACGAGGCCTCTGTAACTTTACTTACCTTAACTTTCCAGCGATGCGTCACCATGGCAGCGAGGTCACGTGACATGACCCCGTGACGTCATTTGACACTGGAGACTAGCAGGGGGGGCATGAGCAGGAGGTGAGGGCGGGCAAGGGGGCGCAGGGAGAAGAGTTTGGGCACCCCTGGTTTAACTGATACTCCCAATGTCTGCCTAAACATCCACACTGTCATATTATAGCTGATGCTTACTTGGAAATAAACAGGGATATGCATATTTTGTATTAAACTATGTACCCTGTTGTTCGTGTTTGGTTCTCTCTAAAGCCCACGACATTGTTGGAAATAAGATATTTATCTCAAAGTACAGTATCTTTCCTGGTACAATCTATTAAAAAACATTCTATAATAGTTTAATAGGACACGGCAGGAGACCGTTTCCTTCTTCGCAAGACAGATATTAACAATACATTGTAGATTTTGCATAATTGAGAGCCCCACATTGGCAGGAAAGTGCAAGCCACGTTTAATGATGTGGTTGGGCATTCAGATTCTTGGAACTGTTGTTAATAATTGTCTGTTGTTGACAGGTTCTGAGTAGCCAATCCAGTCTTAGGCAACGTGTAAGCATGGACACATTTCTTACGAATGGCACAGAGCAGGGGGGCTCAATGCCAGTCCTCAAGACCCCCCCAACAGGTCAGGTTTAAAGGATATCCCAGCTTCAGCGCAGGTGGCTCAATCAGTGGCTCAGTCAAAGACTGAGCCACTGATTGAGCCACCTGTGTCGAAGCTGGGACATCCTAAAAGCCTGATCTGTTGGCTCTTGAGAACTGGAGTTGAGCCCCCCTGGAATGGAGAACAATCAGCTACTCCAGGGGTGAGCAAACTTTTTACACCGAGCCCCCCTTTTCATCCGAGATATTGGTTGTGCCACCCCCCCCCCCCCCCGCCTGATTTAATCCAAATCACATGACTTTTTTTTATTAATCGGTATAACATTTAAAAAAAAGTAAAACATGACAAATTTTTATATGTTTGTTTTTAAATAAATCAGCATAGCCGTATAAGATAATACCGACTGCAATTTTTTTCATCCTCTCCCTGATCCTCTTTCTCCCCTCCTCCTCATCTATCATCATCTCTCCTCATCATCCCTGCACATCATCTCTCCTCATCAGCTCTCTCCCCCTCCTCCATTCCTTCCCCCCCCCCCCCCACCTCCTTTCTCTAGCTTTCTCCCCCTCCTCCTCCATGCCTACCTGTGAAACAGGGTGGTGATAAAGGCGGGCGGCGGGAGATAATAACGGCGGCGGCGGGGAGCCAGAGTTAAGCAGAGGAGCAGTCGGCAGAGGAGTTAGGAGTTGCAGAGCGGCGGGGAGGAGAGCGCTGCAGCAGCATAGACACCGGAAGTAAGAAAGACTTCCGGGGTGAACCACTGGGGCGCGCTCTTGTTTGTTTTAAAAATGGGTCAAATCCAAACCCCTTAAGATTTTTTTCACACCAAAAACTATTTAGGAAGAAATCCAAACACACCAGGCTATTGGGCCATACTGTAGCATTAATGTATTTTATGGTGTGTATTTTTTTTCCTTTCAAATTCATGTAACAATTAATATTTATTTTGTCATTCCTGTTTCTGGTATTGTTGTTTGTCATTATTCTAAGAGATGGGCGAAATTTTGGGGCGCATTTGGATCCGCAGTGGGTCGGCCGGTTCCTTTGGTCCCACGGAGTTCAGCGGAATAATCTGAAAAAGGGCGATTTGCGTTTTGCGGATTATGTGTTACCAATACACTCTACGGATTCCTGCAAACCGTTCAAGAACCCAATCGCTGAATCCGCGGATGGGATTCTACAAACCCGTCCACAGATTGTCTCCAATGGTGGTTTTTGATTGATCCGCACGGTTTGAAACTGTCCAAATCCGTTTGCGGATTTTACATCGCGAAACGAATTTTGGGGGAAACGGATTTTATAATATTACTAATGCAGACTTTTGAGACATTACGTTCAGATCTCGACTGGGGTAGAGTAGTTATGTCTCATTATGCTATATAAAAACCTTCCTGCCTCCTCCTCCCTCCTGGCTAATGGTGTTAACCCATCTAATTTAATACCGACCAACCTGAAAACATTCTTCTTAAAGGTAACATCCCAGTAGCCTGGACCCATGGCTATTGTCTCAAACCCACCGTCATTCATACCAACGATTGAAGCCAAGCACTGCCATCTACTGCACTTATTTCCTATGGGATAGTGATCCCATAGTTCATGATAGTGAGGGTAACCTAAGGCAGGGGAGTGCAATCTTTATTCCCCTGCATCCCCCTCCCAGCTGTCGTCCTCTCCTCGTGCCTCCCCCTCCTTACCTTGACTTTGACGTTCTGGCGACATAACGTAACGTTGCCATGGCAACTCAACGTAACATGACCCTGCTGCATCATTTGACGCCACATTGTCATGGCGACGCCTCACCAGAATACCTGTGAACCAAGGTAAGAGAGAGTTACAGAGGCCTTCGCAGTTTCCCCGGCATTTAATTTTAATGCCTTCTGGAAGCACACGGGGCCTCTGTAACCCCCTGTGCTGCCCACAGAGAATTTCGTGCCCCCACCCCCCCGGTTTGTGCACCCCTGACCTAAGATGCCAATTGATAAAGAGTTACGGACACTACGCAGAAGATAGCCACTTAAGTTGGCAGTAATAGCAACAAGCCTAAGCACCTCCCCAGCATAAGAAAGTAAGGATTACTTAGGGAAGAATGAGTACAAACATGGTTGTTCACCAGTTAAAGTTGATATAGTGTAACTCCCTGTGTGATGAGCTCCACACACTCACCCTGCCCCTTAGCAGGTTCCTCTCCAATGTGCTATGGGCATGTGACTTTTAATGGCCGATGATAATGGCTGTGGAAGAGATGGGACTAAGAGAGAGAGGATCCTTTCAAATGGGGGTGGCCAGGTTGAGGGGAGATCTGCGTGGTCCTGAGTACTATCAGGTTCGGTCAATGATTGTAGAGTGCGCACGTGTGCACTTGGCAGGAGAAGCAGCAAGATATAGTTTGGACGGGTTGGAGAGTTGGAGAGTTCGAACACCGTCAGAATGGACCCTCAACAACCACAAAGCACAACGGTTCTGAAGCACCCTTTTCAAAGAACAGGCCTGCAACAGTTAGTACACAAACAGCTCCCACGGTGTACCGGCACCATCACACAGCCAACATGCCAAGGATTGGGTGGCTAATGCACCACTGACACCTATCCAGCGTTATTGGAAACTGTATTAACATTGTATTTTGTTTGTGGTGATCCTTGGCTGAGGATCACATGTTGCCAAAGTGATGAAGGGTACAGTAAACCCATTATACCAACCGTATACTGTGTCTGCACTTTTTTATTCCCACCGTCTGACCGTAGGCTACGAGTGGTCCATTAAGTTATCAATAGGGACTCAGACCCCCACCTCAGCAATAGTCACAAGTCTGAGAGCTAAGAAGGAAGGGTTACAATAGTAACAAATGTCTTGATGTGAAGAGTATTATAAACAGCTGTTAATAAAGCTCCGGTTTGTACTATAAAAGTTCCTGCCCCCATTATTATTCCATCAGCTTATCTACACCCAGCCTGCGCAGTCCCAGCACCCTGACAAGGTGAGAGACTGAGCAAGGCCATGTACCAATGCCATGTTTAGGAGCCACCAAGGAGGGTTACGAGAACATAAACAAACTATCCCTCTTTCCGAGGACCCAAATAAATGGAAGTTGTGCTTGATTTCCAAAGAGACCAAAAGTAGCCAAATCTTTGTTTTCGGGACGATTACCTCTGTTTAAGAAAGATTTACATATTTTTGCAAAAAAATTAAGGGCCTCATGCAGAGAGCATAGAATTTTAAAAATGGCGAATTTCATAAAAAGTAGCTTTTTTGGAGAGTTTTATTCTCCATATGCAGAAAAGTGCGAATTCTGCTATGTTTAACATGGATGCGTGTGGCGAGTTTAAATTGGCGAGATGCGCGCTTCAGAAACGTGTAAAAACAAATTCGCGCCTTTTTTTTCCCCTTTACTATAGGCGGCGAGCGCCATCTTGCCATATTTTCGTGGCGCGGCAAAAATGCGAGAATCGCGCCTTTTTTTGGCGCGAACAGCCGCTACTTGCCGTTCGCACCTCTCTGCATTCGGAGAGTTTTAAAAATGGCGCGATTGAGGTTCTCGCCAGCCGCGAGGCGAGTTTTAAACATAGAAATAAAAAAATGGCGCGTTTTTCGCAACTCGCCATTTTATGCCGTTTTCTGAGTGAAATTGAACAAAAAATGGCGAGTTTTGAAATAACGATGCTCTCTGCATGAGGCCCTAAGTGTTTGTTACATTTATTATGTATTTATTTATTTATAAAATGTGTTACCAGGAAGTAATACAGTGAGAGTTACCTCCCGTTTTCAAGTATGTCCTGAGCACAGAGTTAAGGGGACAAATACATAGTTACATTAAGTGAGCAGGGTTATACATTATATATAAATACATTGCATGCACAGTAAGAGATAATATATATTACAGGTGTATGTAACAGTTACAGACCAGATTAAAATGTGAGACAACGTTAGTTTTTAAAGACCTTAGACATGTTACTGCACCTACAGTATGCCAGTCAAATTACAGCAATGCCAGTCAAATTATTATTATCTTGACTTATTTTTCTAGGTACAGCCTTAAAGACCCTGAATCTAAGCAACGGTATGTGTAACCCCATTGTTTTGCATGTCTCTGTGGCAGTGAAGGGGGTTATATTTTTAAGCCCATTTTGACTTGAATTATTTTAAATAAAAAATGACATAATTGCTATCAGGCATAGGTGTGTTGGCATCCTGTTGACTCAGTCTCCCGCTGACATGGATATAACTTGCAGTGGGTAGAATACGCCAATAAGACTGATTGTGATGGAGGAGTTTTCCGCCCCAGGTTACTTGGCTGCCCAGGATCACCCTGCATTAGATATACCAGCTTATGAGTATTGTTAAAGGCAAAGGAATGTTTAAATAAGAACATGGTAGGACTAGTTTTGAATAAACATTATGACATAGAACATGTTAAACACCTCAGGACTTGCAATGCATAACATATGATTTATTTTCACTTGGGGGCTTAACTGTGCCTGTGGTTTATGAGTAGCACCATGTCAACATGGACAGCGTGGCATTCCTCCTAGGTGCACGTTAGAAGGCTGGTGCCCCTATGGGGGGCACAGGGGACTTCAAAGGGGGGTCACAGTGTGACAGGAGCAACATTCAGATAGTGGCAAATAAAAGGAAGATGCATGACTAGCTAAAGCCCCAGTCTCCTCGCCCATCCAGCTACAACATCACTGACTCCATATACGGAACAAAACAGGCCAAAGATAGATTCAACAATTAATAAAGCACAAAACATCGGCCTTGCTGGGTCTAGTATCCTTACACACCACTGGCACCAGTCCACATGAGTCACGGCAGCCTCCCTACCCCCCAGATCCCCATCGGGACCTGCACCTCGCCGATGCATATGTCCAAAAATCCCTCCAAGTGCAAGGTCAGTGGGATTCTGGCGACCACCCGGACTATTTTTTGCCTAAATGAGAACTGCAACTAGACCTTCCAGCAAGGCCACTCCACATAGCTGGGAGATACATCACCCACACCCTCTAACCTAAAACCATTTTGTTAGGTGTGGGTGGTCGGACTCTATCTTTCTGGCCAACCCTCGTATGCTCTGTGCCATGTAGAGAGCCCATTCACCGAAATAATATTATTATTATTGTTTATTTGTAAAAAGTGCTAACATTCCGCAGTGCGGCAGTATGGGTGTACTAGAGATTTGATAATTACATAAATACAGTTACATACAAGTAAGGGCAAACATGCACAAACAGATACAAAAGGTAATGTGGGCCATGATCGTGAGAGTTTACAATCTAGAGGGAATGAAGGACAATGTTGAAACAAAAAGGTAAAGTGGCTGCTCATTGTGGGACGGAGTACACCAGCTGATCTTAAAGTTTGAGGGTGGAGATGTTAGGGGGTGTTACATATGGTGGAGATTGGTCCAGCCATACAGCTAGTCTCAATGGGGTTGAAGAGGGTGGGGAGTTGGGTGTTAGGGGTATGCCAGATAGGCTACCTTGAAAAGGTGAGTTTTCAGGGACTGTTTAAATGTCTGAATGCTGGGGAAATCTGCATGGCATGGAATTCCAGAGAGAGGGGGAAGCATGGGAGAAGTCTTGTAGGCTGGACTGATTGGAGGTAATAAAGCAGGACGAAAGTTGGATGTCATGGGCAGAACGTAGGGGGCTTCAGGGATTTATTTGGGGATTAGGACTGAGATGTAAGGGAGGCAGCATCGTTGAGAGCTTTATAAGTCAGAGCTAGAGTTTTAAATTTGATTCTAGAAGACATGGGAAGCCAGTTTAGGGATTTGTGTAGTGGAGCAGCAGAAGTGCAGTGAGGTCGCTGAATCTGGCAGCAGCATTTTTGATGGATTGGAGTAGGTGTACAAAGGGAATGCCAACTAGGAGAAGGCCAAACTCTTTCAGAGGCCCCGTGCTCTTCCCCACAACAGTTAAACTGATTGTTGGGGGAGAGCATGGGGCCACTGTAAGTATCTGTTACCTGGTCCAGTGACATCGCCTGGCATCTTCCTTCCTACAGTGTCCCGTCATGGACATCAAATGGCTTTGTGTTGCCATTACAACGTGATGTCACCTGATGCCATGATGCCATGATGCCAAGACATCTAAAGAGGGGAAAGGCCTGCCGGACCAGGTAAGAGGCCCAGCGAAGTCCCTACACTGAGCACCGCAAAATTACAAAATGGCCCTGCAAGGCGGGACAAGATGAGAGAGTGAATTAGGATTATAGTTGCATCATGAGTGAGAAAAGAGCATATCCTGGTAATATTTCACAGGTGAAGATGGCAGGACTTTGTGAGAGACTGAATGTGAGGAGTGAAGGAGAGATCAGCGTCAAACATGACCCCTAAACAGCGGGCTTGAGGTGTTGAGAAGATTGTGCTGTTAGTGACAGTGAGGGAGAGGGTTGGTGTAGTGGTGGAAGTGGAATAGGGAAAGAATATTAATTCTGTTTTGGAGATGTTAAGCTTCAGGTAGCGGTGAGACGTCCAGCAGGTGATTGCAGGAGACACGGGACTGGAGAGAGGGGGAGAGGCTAGGAGAGGAGAGATAGATTTGGGTGTAATCAGCATAAAGATTATACAGACAGCGAAAAGATTGTATCAGTTCACCAAGAGGAGATACGTAGAGTGAGAACAGCAGAGGGCCATGGACATAGCCTTGTGGGACCCCAACAGAAAGAGGGAGTGAAGAGGAGACACCAGAGAAAGAAATACTGAAGGAGTGGTTGGGTAGGTAGGGCGTGAACCAGAGTTGGCTGTGTCACGGAGGCCAATGGAGTGCAAAGTGTTTAGGAGAATGGGGTAATCAAGAGTTTCGAAGGCAGCAGAGATATCCAAGAGAATTAGCTAGGAGAAGTGACCCTTAGCTTTAGCAGTGACTAGGTCTTGGCCACTTTTGTTAGTGCTGTCTCAGTGGATGGTAGATGATAGAAACCAGATTGCAAAGAGTCTAGCAGGAAGGTGAGAAAGTGAGTGAGGCGGTTGTATACAAGTCGCTCAACTAGCTTGGAGGCAAACAGGAGAAGAGAGATAGGGTGGTACTTAAAGAAGGAGGCTAGGTCAAGAGAGGGTTTCATTAGAATGGCCATGATGAGTGCATGCTTGAAAGAAGATGAGAATGTACCAGAGGTGAGAGAAGTTAAAAAGGTGAGTTAGGGTGGGGCTTAGTGTGCCAGAGAGGGAGCGGAGGGAATAGGATCATGGGGGCAGGTTGTAGGGGAAGATGATAAGAGGAGCACGGAGATCTCATCCGCAGTAACCGGGGAAAACAAGCTGAGGGTGGATTTAGGTGTGTATGAGGGGAGGTAGGCGTTGCATGTGGAGCTTGACATGAAGAGAGTTCATGTCTGGTTGACAGGCCTCGGGGTGTGAGGATAGAAGGGGTGCAGGTGTAGTTGATCGGAGAAGTGCGTTTAAAGGTGGCAAGAAGGCGTTGAGGGTTAGAGGACAGAGTTTGTGTGAGTGAAGTAAAGTAGGTTTGTTTGGCAAGGGAAAGGGCAGTATAATAGGACGAGAGTATGAATTTTTAGTGGAGGAAATTTGCTTTGGAGTGGGATTTCCTACAGCACGTTTTGAGGTATCGGGTAAGGTGTGTGTACCACAGTTGTGACTTAGATTGTCATTAGTAACGTGAAGTGACTGGAGCCATCTTGTCTAAGTCTGATGAAAGTGTATTGTCGTATCGAGAGGTTGCAAGGTCAGGGCAGGAAAGGGTAAAGCTGGGAAAGAGAAGGGGTTGTAAAAATATTGAAGATTGGAGAGGGTTTAGAGCATGTAGGTTTCTGTATCTGCGTGTGGAAGTAGGTGTTGTGGAGGGTACAGAGGGTGGAGTGAGGCTAAAGGTTAGTAGGTGATGAGAAAGAGGGGGAAGGGCGTGTTAGAAGCGTTAGACACGAGCAGAAGCAGGAGGAACCAGGTAAAGGGAGTGTCCATTGCAGTGAGTAGGAGAGGTGGGAGAGGCCATAGGAGGAGGTTATAGAGATAAGATGGACAGCTGAAGTGGCACTGGGATTGTCAATACATATGTTAAAGTTTCCACGGATGACAGTAGGTGTGTCAGGGGAGAGGAAGTGAGGAAGCTAGTCAATGAATTGAGAGGTAAGTCCAGGGGGGAGATATTTGACAGCAACACAGAGGGAACAGGGGGAGAGACAGCGTGGACTTCGAAGGATGAGGCGAGGAAGAGGGGGTTATGACAGGGAATGTGCAGCATGTAGAAAGTAGTATGCCAACTCCTCCGCACTCTCTATTCCCTCTTCTCTGATGTGGCAGAGGGAGTGACCCCCATAGCAGAGAGCAGCAGGAGAGGCGGTGTCCGAGGGGATAAGCCAGGTTTCTATAATGGCTACAAGGTTGAGAGAGTTGGAAATTAATAAGTCATGTATGGCAATGAGTTCATTACACACATATCATGCATTCCATGGGGCACAGGAAAAGGGAAGACAGGGGAGACAGGGATGAGGTTGGAGTGATTGGCAGTGTGTGGGCGAAAAGGAGACTTTGGGGCAGGGACTGGGACGTGAAAGGATTGGTATGTGGATAAGGCCAAGATTAGCGAACATGTCGCCACAGAGTAGGAGTAATAGTGAGGAGAAGAAGGAGTAGGACAGGGAGTTTCTTTTCTTGGGTGATGGGGCTGTGATATGATACGCAGATGCAGTTGATGGGAACTCTCACCCCTCCTCCCCCCACACACCCCTGTCCAGCTCTGTTGGTTTGGGCCCATGAGTTCTGCTATGCGGATCCCTTTAGTAGTGAAGAGATTTACCACATGGAGGCATAGCAATAAATAAATAAATAACATTAATAAAAGTGACCACTGAAAGATTCAGACACCCTTAAGGGAAAATGTAAGTCATTATCAAAAGGGATAATGAGAAGAAGAGCAAAAAATACTAGATAAGATTGTAATGAATCAGGACACAAAAGTATATAAGTAAAAATTGTATTGTAAGAGTGATTGAATCTTTCTAAAAAAAACAAATGAAGTTGATAGAATTCTATACGATGTGGAATCCCGAGTAGTATTTCTACTTTTGAGTGACAGCAAGGAGAATCTTGGACAGATTACAGCATCCAAGACAGGATAAATAGCTTACTATAAATGACTTAGACATAGAAATTTATAGGGTGCAAGAAATTAGAAAAATATATACAGATGTCAATAAACATGAAGTGTGGGACAGCGTGGAGCCAGCATACTGAAACGTAAAGAGTCTTAAACTGAGCCTTACAATATAAACTCTGGGGTATTTTAATCTGTCATTCTGGCTTGCTGCCAGGCTCCTATAGAATGCTGTCTGCTCCGTGCTTATTGTGCTGTCTCCTCGTTCAATTGTTCTGCCAAAGCCGTTCGGCCCCAAATACTGCTTAGCTATTTTGAGTGATTACAAAAGACATTTTAGAAAGGTCAACACCAACCTGCCCGTCAGCTTCATTTACACAGCAAATCTTTTAACAGCTCAGACAAGAATGAAAATTATCCAACGGGACCATTTTAGCAATTGGTGACAAGTATTCCGAGAGCCGTAAAAACCTGCAGAGAGGCGTCATGTCGGATCGTTTTCATGTTTCGGCATTCCTCTGCTGTACAAAATGATGTGGAGTATAATCACACATTGCAACAGTCTCCAGTAATGTCATGGAGAAGGTGGAGTCCCCCAAAACACGCTGTTTGTGTTTTCTGATCACCATCCCTAATGACACTCACTCCATGCCCCTAATAATCAGTAACCCAGGAACTCCAGTCATGAAGACCCGCCAACAGGTCAGGTTTTGAGGATATCGCAGCTTCAGCACAGGTGGCTCAATCAGTGGCTCATTCTGAGCCACTGATTGAGCCACCTGTGCTGAAGCTGGATGGTTTGGATTATATTTCAATAAGGTATAGCATAAATGATCACCCAGTTGCCTAAGGGCTTCCTTTTCGTAGTATGTCCTATCTAAGACCACCACCGCCATGCCTTGAAGTGTCAGGACATCTGTTTTCGGATATTTCATTTGATATTGGATCAGAGGAAACGCACGATTACAAACATAAGGAACTTTCTTTTTCACAAGGTTATCATCATCATCTTTGATCAATCTTTCATAATATTATTTTCAATGGACTATGTTATTTTCATCCCGCCTATGTCCGTACAAACAAATAGGGGTGTATACCCAAGCAATTCCCTTCTCATGGTGGGAGGAAAAAAAGAAAACCAAATCAAGAAACTTTAAGTCCAACATTAGAGAAAAATGTCTCTAAAAAGCTAGTAGAGTGAACAGGTTCTGTGGGCGTCCAAGCACCAGCTGTAAGAGGGTAGCGGAGCGATCAAGCTCTGTGCCAGAAAAGGTGGCAGAACGTATCAGCTCCGTCCAACAAAAGGTGGCAGAGTGAATTAGCTTCTTGCCAACAAGATGGCAAGATACACATACCGTCATACAGGAATCTACATATGCTGCTTACATCTAGTAACTCTCCACAGAAGATCTGACAGATCATGGAAGGCCTATTCTGCCTTTTGCCTGAGGAAGCCCAAACTAGGGCGAAACGCGTAGCTCAAGACCCTAAAGCTTTTTGGACGTTTGCGGCCACCGTCGGGAGCAGGAAGCAAGAACACAGCACAACGCCTGGACGCGGGCAAAGTTAGCTGTGAGCCTGACAGCGTGCGAAAGTTCTATTAAGGACTGGCCTTTTCTTTTGTATTTTGGCACCTATGTCGTGTAAACTGAGTGCTTTTTAGACTGTGTTTTGCATGTTTTTATTTTTATTAAAGTGTAAGTTGGTACACGCCACTTTTTAGAGTCATTTTTGGCCATTTTTTGGCCTTCTTAGCACTCAGAACATTTCCACTTGGCAGCAGTGTTGGACTTTAAGGAAGGAGTTTTAAAGATACCTAACCACAGTGTGAGCTCACACGTGGCAGTGTGAGCTCAAACGTGGCCATGTGAATATCTTTGTTTTAACTTTGTTATATTCCTTTCCCTTTCCCCCACTAATGGTGTATTATCTGGAGGATTAGAGCTCTATATATGAACTCTTATACGTGAGGAGGATAAAGATACCCCCTCCAAGAATACACTCACACTTGCCCATGTGAGTGTTTGCAGTATTTTCTGCATTTATTGTTTACAACCATCTGAATAGGGTGTGTTATATTGTACCAATTCTTGTCCCTAAATTCTTATCTCTTGCTCCGAGGGTGACACCATAACTGAAACTCGTTGAGAAACGGAAGAGACGTTTATTCGGACCAAAGCAGAAGAAGCACTACAGAAAGAAGAAGAAAAAAGAAGGAAGAAAAAGAAAAAGAAGGAAGAAGGAGGAGAGGAAAAAGACCCTTAAGTGACAGCATTTACACAAGGCCGTGTAAGTGTTTATAATATTTTACACACCACCATGCCTGCTCCTATCAATTCAGGAACATTTGATTTATTCACATTGAATCTATATTATTTTCCTATCACCTCTCAAACCTGTGCTCCCCCTTTTTTCCTCTGTGCTTTTCTGCACCAGCGTGGACCCTACCCTCCAGATTGGAGTAGCATGAAATGACTGCAGCAAAATTCTCAGCCTGCAGTGAAATCCTCTTCAGGTAAGCAGGAATATCCCTGTATACCTTTCCTTTCTAAAAAGATGCCCAACCTTTATTTTAACAAATCTATTGTATCTGCCATCACAGTCTCCATGGGTAATGAATTCCACATTTTAACTGCCCTTACTGTAAAGAACCCCTTCCTTTGTTGCTGGTGAAATCTCTTTTCCTCCGACCGTAAGGGATGGCCCCCAGTCCTTTGTACTGCCCTTGGGATAAATAGTTATTTTGAAAGCTCCTTGTACTGTCCCAGAATATATTTGTATATAGTTAGCCTATCCCCTCTTAGACGCTACTTTTCTAATGTAAATTAATCTAATTTAGCTAGCCTCTCCTCATAAGTTAGATTGTCCATCCCCTTTATTAATTTGGTGGCTCTTCTCTGCACTCTCTCTAGTTTCCTAACATCTTTTCTAAGGAGTGGTGCCCAAAATGGTACTCCATATTCAAGGTGTGGTCTTACATACTTTATAAAGGGGCATAATTAGGTTTACTTCCCTTCCATCCATTGCCTGTTTAATGCAAGATAAGATCTTGTTTGCCTTTGCAGCTACTGCATGACTTTGGGCACTATTGCTAAGCCTGCTGTCTACAAGCACTCTTAAATCCTTCTCCATCAAGGATTCCCCCAATTTATCCCCATTTAATTTGTAAGTCGGCTGTTTATTCTTGCTTCCCAAATGCATAACCTTACATTTGTCTGTATTAAACCTCATCTGTTATTTACCTACCCAAGTTTACAGTCTCTCCAAGTCCTTCTGGAGAGAAATTACATCCTGCTCTGATTCTATTACCTTACACAATTTAGTGTCATCAGCAAAGATGGAGACTTTGCTCTCGATGCCAACCTCAAGGTCATTAATAAACAAGTTAAAAAGCAGGGTTCCCAGTACCGATCCCTGAGGTACTCCACTCCTGACCTTAGCCCCACCTGAAAAAGTTCCATTTATGACAATTCTCAGTTGTCTATCGTTCAACCAGTTTTCAATCCAGGTGCATATATTTTTACTGAGTCCAATTTGCTTTATTTTGTACACCAACCTCTTTTGTGGAACCGTATCAAAAGCCTTTGCAAAATGTAAGTAGACCACATCAACTGCAATACCCTGGTCTAAATTCCTAATTATCTCCTCAAAGAAACAAATAAGGTTAGTTAGGCAAGATCTATCCTTCATAAATCCATGCTGACTATTACTAATAATTTTGTTTTCCATTAGATATTCCTGAATATTATCCCGTATTAAACCTTCAAGTAGTTTCCCCACTATTGAAGTCAGGCTTACAGGTCTGTAATTCCCCGGTTGTGATCTAGCTCCCTTTTTAAATATAGGCACTACATCTGCTTTACGCCAACCTTGTGGTACTGAGCCTGTGGAAATGGAGTCCTTGAATATTAAATGTAATGCTTTTGCTGTTACTGAACTTAACTCCTTGAGAACTCTTAGATGTACAGGCAGTCCTCGTTTTACAACGCTTCGCTTTACAACGAATGGCTTATCCAACGCTATGTAATGCATACCTATATTCATTTTTACAACGCCAAAATGGTTTATCCAACGCTCTTACGACGCTTTGCAACGTTGTGTATGTGTGTAAATATATACACATTCTCATAAACAACGTTTCAAAGCGTCGTAAGAGCGTATATATATATAATATTATACTATATAATATTATATTATACTATATAATATATTATTTATTATGTTATATTATATATATAATACAGTATATACACTATATAATTTATGTGTGCGCTGCATATCTTATTGCCTGCATAAAATATTTGGTGTATTTTAGTGTTAAAAATGCCTTCTGGAACGGAACCTTTCATTTAAACAGTGTTCCTATGGGAAAACATGTTTCGCTTTACAACGTTTCGCTTTACAACGCCATTTTGAGTAACGCATTGTGTCGGATAACCGAGGACTGCCTGTATGCCATCGGGGCCAGGTGCCTTATTTACTTTAATTGTTTCAAGCCGCTTATGAACTTCTTCCTCGGTTAACCAATTGTTCGTGAATATAGAGGTTGTGGCTTCCTCCTGCGGCACTACTATTGCAATTGATTCTTCCCTGGTAACACAGAGGCAAAGAATTTGTTTAAATTATAAGATCAAAGAGGCTGTCACGGTCACTGAAAGATGCCAGGGGTTTCTAGAACTGGACAGCGAACACATTTTAAATCCTTGCCGATTTATCTCTGATTGAAAAAAATTAATAAAATAAATTTTTGGATTTTTGAGTATTCAAATGAAAAATGAAAACCTAGTGGCTTTTGTTTCTAACTTTCTGTTTCTAACTTTTGGTGGAAAATGTGCACATCTCTACTGTTCAGGACTCATTCTCTTTTTCATTTTTGATTTGTAACTTAGGCTCTTCAAAATGTTTAATTTAAGTTGTCACCTCACTATATCATAATGGTCAAGATATAATGGAGCTAAATATGATAAACTATCATTATTTTTATATTATGGAGTTTCAACTAAGTTTATAGTAGTTGAAAATTGGCCCCAAGCTCAACATGTTGTAGCAGCAATTCCTAGGCTAACGGTCTGTCTTAAATCAATATCTCCGGTATTCACCCCCCGGTCATGATTTCTGCTACTGTTGCCCAGTTTTTTTATTCGTTGTATTCTTTGGTTGCAGCAAAACCTTAAACGATTTGTTTTTGACGTCGGTTACTGTCACTTTAAGTATATACCTCACTATATAGTGATGCTTAAGTTACTAAAAGCGAAACGCAACTGGCGAACTAGCTGTTTTCATACTTTTAGGCTCTCTCGCCAAGTTATAGGTTTCAGTTTGTTAACTCCACACGTTGGTAACAATGAAAAAGTGCATGCCCGTTATTACTGTTCCATACATTTCTATTGGTAACCCTATAATTATGTTTAATGTTTAACTTTTATATCTTACAAAGCTCCTAGCTACAAACCTTTATTCTTATGGCATTCATAATATTAAAGGGTTCTTTGATCTGCATTTACTCCAGTATACCCCCTCCAGTTAACTATATTATTGCAATATGCCCCAGTTGTGATATTATGTGAAGTTCTTTTATCCACTGCGAATGCTTGTTAACTTTCTTTCCCTTTCTGTGTCCTCTTCCTTTAATCACTGTGCATCAAATGGATAATTACACCGGGTTAATGGTTTCCCCCCCCCTCCCCCAAGTACCCCTTTATCTGCATTTACCCTATGTTTTTTATGATCTACCGCTTTGCGGGAATTGTACAAAAAGTGTTACTAATGGAGGTTGACTATCCTTAATGCATATTTGGCATACCAGTTAAGACCATCTCTCAATGTCAAGGTAGAGATTTTCAAACTTTTTTTGCCTAAGTTTCCAAAATTGGCACTTCTTGAAGAAATCAAACTTTTTCAAAAGTTTGCCAAGTAAATATCTTCACAGTAGAGTGGCCCATTGACTTGCTGTATATAAAGCAATATAGACCTTGCAACATGCCCTGCCCCAATAAAGTTACAAATATGCCATATACAATCTGCAAGTCTATCACAAGGGTAGTTAAAAAGTGCATATCAGAAACCTACCTGGCAACACCAATAATGTGCCAAAAGTACACAATGGAGAAATAAGACCCTAAAGGCAAAATGCTGCCAGACGAAGATAAATAGCAAAAAAAAAAACCAGTGAGATAGTCCATATAGACTAGTTACATGGGGATGTTGAAAGATGACGGCAGTCCATTGTGGCAGGGCGGCCTCGCGGCGGGGTCAGTAAGACGCTAGACACGATGGGAAACGTTAAACTATAGTGGTTTATTAGCCACAACCAAAATAAAGTACGGATGCACTGTCCCTTTAAGAAACTACTTTCTTGAAAATTAAAGCCTAGTCCCGTTAGAGACACTAACTCACTTCTTGAGCCCTTACTAACAGGACAGCCAGCTAATCTGGTTATGCCGAAAACATACTGTATGCTACACAAAGGATAACCAATAAGTATAATAATAAAGTCGTATCTGTGTTGCAGCTCCAACAGCAAACAGGATCACGGTTCCGGGGAGCAGGCTGTGTCCAGCTCGCAGCAATCTTTATCTTTATCCTGGGTTGGGGTCCCAGCTGGTCCCAGCAGCAAAGCTGCTCGCAGGACTGGGGGACCAGAGCAACAGCTTCCTAGCCGGGAGAAGTCTCTCCACCCTCACGTGGAAAAACAAGCTCACCTTCTGTGAGCAACTTCCTGCTTTTTAAAGCACTTGTTTCACTGATGAGTTCAGCCCCTGTTTAATCAGTCTTCAGCTGTGCTTTCTCTGTCTGAGGAGATTAACACTCTGTGAACTGGCCGCAGCATCTCTCCATTCACTGTTCCAGCCTACTGAGTCAGTGACTCTGTCACATATCCCTCTCCCCAGCGAAACATTGTCCTGTGCACCATTCCCGTGCACCATTCCCGTGCACCAGCATCTTTGGCGAAAATGTCTGACGTCGGCCCTTCCCTCCCCCCCCCCTTTTTTTTTTTTTTTTTTCTTGCCTTCCAATTTAGGCATTTTCTTTTTGGGGTAATTACCGGGCCATCTGGACCTGAAGACTGGTACCTCACCATCTCCTTGTGTTGTGCCAATTTAAGGTTGATGCTCTGCTTTTCTTGTGTCTCTTCTTGCAAAGGTTCCTGAGCATCCTGCTGTCTATTCGCTCTCTCTGCCAGGACTCTATGCCACGTTCTGACCTCGGTTAGCTCATTGCATACACTCGCCAGTGACTGTTTGGCCTTCTCTTGTGATGACAGCAACTCTGTTTTAGCGGTGATGGCTTTTGGACCTTTCTCCATCAGCGTACCTTCAGTGTTTGGTTCCACAATATTTATCTTTAGTACTTCAACTGGGTCGGGATTCTTATTAACCTGAAGTGCACCCCATGGCACCTCTCTTTTACCATCATCAGACTCATAGGCTTGGGCCTTTCTGTCTTGACTCTTTAACTTACTCTGTTGAGAGAGTCGCTGGACAATCTGTGCGGTTGTTCGCCTCTTACGATCACGGGCACACTTCCATCTCATTCGCGACTATCTCTTCACAGTGGCTGCCCTCATGGCAAGGAATCCACTTTGGGTCCCCTTGGCACTGTAGTATGATTGGATTCCTACTGTGCTACTGCATGGCCACTTGGGCTTCGCCTTCCGTGCCTTGTGGAAAGTAGACTGCAGTACTGCAACAGTATCACGGTCATGCTTCCTGGTGTGTCTCCTTTGCTTTATCTCTACCACCACCTTTTCCTTGGACTGCTTCAGTGACCCAAATGTCTGTCTTGGGGTTGTACGCTTTTCCTCCAGCTTAATCTGAGAAACCTCCTGCTGGGTAGCTGTAGAGTCCAACGTAGCATCCCGCTTAATCTTCCGAGCCTCGAGCTCGTTGCCTAGGTCACACTTTTGTTTCTCCGCCATCTTGCGGCCAGCACACTCAGACTCCAGGTCCTTCCTCAGGTCTTGAAGCAGTCCTTCTGCCTTTCTTCTTTCACTCAGTGCGGCTGCTAGTTCATCTTCTTTAGAATTGAGTCGCGATTCTACGTCTCCTAGCAGACTCAAAGCAAGGCTTAAATCTGTCTCTGTTTTGTTATTCTGGACCTGCAGCTGCTGGTGCTCCTCCCGGACCTTGTCCAGCTCCAGCTGTAGCCGGGCCCCCTCATTGGTCATGTAGTCCAGCCGCTTGTGGATATCAGCCATCTCGGTTTCATTTTAGCCGGCACGGCTCCGAACCTCTGGTCACTTTTCTTCCTCTTTCTCGGGGCCACATATGCATCGTCATCATAATCATCATATGGACTGAAGGGACACTGTTTTGTATGGTTATGTACATTGCAAAACTGACACTTGACGGCGGTCATTTTAAACCCCCATTTTTTTTTTTTTTTTTTTTTTTTTCACCCGCGACGAGGCAGACTTTGCACAACACACGTAAGTTGTACGTGCTTTACAATCTTTGAACCTTCTGGGTTCTTCTTCGGGCAACATTTTTGCCAAAATTCATTTTCACTTTCTTTTATACCAGACAGGGCAAATTTTACATACAGCACTTGCTAGCTGCAAATTCACTCGCTTCAGCAAAAGGCATTAGCTTTACACAGGAATCCTTTCATACCCGACGGGGCAAACTTTACACTCAGCACTTGCTAGCTGTAAATTCAATGCTTCAGCAAAATAACACGCTTTTTTTTTTCCCGCTTGAGTTCAGTGTCTCAACACATCTTCATCTACTGACCCCCAGAGGCGTAGCATCCCACTTCTGACACCACCTGTGGCAGGACGGCCTCGCGGCGGGGTCAGTAAGATGCTAGACACGATGGGAAACGTTAAACTAAAGTACGGGTGTATTGTCCCTTTAAGAAACTACTTTCTAGAAATTAAAGCCTAGTCCCGTTAGGGAAACTAACTCACTTCTTGAGCCCTTACTAACAGGGCAGCCAGCTAATCTGGTTATGCCGAAAACATATGCTACACAAAGGATAACCAATAAGTATAATAATAAAGACTTATCTGTGTTGCAGCTCCAACAGCAAACAGGATCACGGTTCCGGGGAGCAGGCTGTGTCCAGCTCGCAGCAATCTTTATCTTTATCCTGGGTTGGGGTCCCAGCTGGTCCCAGCATCAAAGCTCCTCACAGAACTATGGGACCAGAGCAACAGCTTCCTAGCCGGGAGAAGTCTCTCCACCCTCGCGTGGAAAAACAAGCTCACCTTCTGTGACCAACTTCCTGCTTTTTGAAGCACTTGTTTCACTGATGAGTTCAGCCCCTGTTTAATCAGTCTTCAGCTGTGCTTTCTCTATCTGAGGAGATTAACACTCTGTGAACTGGCTGCAGCATCTCTCCATTCACTGTTCCAGCCTACTGAGTCAGTGACTTTGTCACACCACGTGGAAGGAAAGACATAAAAAAAAACAAAAATGGGGCGCAGGAAGTGAAACAGAAACCCAAATTAGTACACAATAATTTTATATATGTCAAAATGTGGAACATATAACACTTACATAAAAAGAGATGGATCGAATTGATCCTGATGTCCGTATACCCACAGAGGGTCTGGCTCCGTCTACCAGAACCCCGCAATCAGGAAATCCTCAGATCTTTCAGAGAAGGCTAGATCTCAAATCCTGTCGGCATCCTCGCGGTGTACTTGGACTGCAGCTTCCGGGTGCCCGTCGTCACGGGCGTCACGTTACTGCGTCTGACCTCACCACTCACGAGGATGCCGACAGGATTTGAGATCTAGCCTTATATCCCATCTGGTTCTGGTAGATGGAGCCCGACCCTCTGTGGGTATACAGACATCAGGACCAAGTCTATCCACCTCTTTTTATGTCAGTGTTATATGTTCCACATTTTGACATATTGTAATGCCTGTATGCCCGCACACCTGGCCAGTCCCCAGTACTGAGGTGGGTAAGGGTATAACACGCACCCACAGCAGTGAGGGCGTGCCCGGAGTGTGGTAATTGTGTTGCCAGGCCTGGTGAGTAAGGGTTAACGTTATACTTGCTGAGTCCGGGGCACAAGAGGTCGGAAGGTAGTTGTCCAAAAGCCAGAATCCAGGGATAGGAGAGAGCAGCGTAATAATGTCCGAAAGCCAAGGTTCAAGGACAGGAGAAAGCAGCGTAGTCAAAGTCCAAAGCAGAGTCCAAGTAAACCAAGGGAATCCAAACAAGGGCAGGGACAGGAACCAGCGCTGAAATATACAAGGGAGCTGGGCATAGACACTGCACACACAGGAGCTACAGGAAAGCTATGCAGAGCGAGGAAGTAGAGGACAGACTGGGGTTATAAAGGAGGGAGGACAAATAGCAGAAAGGGGTGGAGCAGGGGTTTGTCTGGGAGCTTGCAGGGATAGGTGTGTGAGAGTAGGGGAGGAGACAGGGAGGTAGTCTAGGGTAATGGCCTGTAAGCTCCGAGGGGCGGAACCAGTATCAGGGGAGGATTGGTAAATAGAGCGGGTGCGCGCGCCCTCTGTAACGCGGTCACGTGTGCGCAATACGTGAGTGCCAGAGCATGGGGGAAGCATCGCAGAGGAGGTGCTCGGCTGAAGGGTAAGAGAGGGGGAAGGAGCAGAGGAAGTAGGTGAGGGGATGGAGGTACGCCGAGGGGCGCGAGTCCCCTGACGGGAGACCAGGGACCGGGAACGTGCGCGCACAGCGGAAGAACCGTGCGAGTGCGCGGACCGCGAAGAGGAGCGCGCCAAGCGCGCCGCAAGGGAGCAGGGCTGGGGCCATGAAGGCAAGGAATGGGAAGGGTTAGCCGGAGGGAGCAAGGTGACGGGGACACGCTGGGAAGAGCGAGACCCCCGATCCGTTACACATATATAAAATTATTGTGTACTAATTTGGGTTTCTGTTTCTCTTCCTGCACCCCATTTTTGTTTTTTTTAATGTGTTTGGAATTGCCCCGCTGATCACGGGAGATTGGGAGCTGCAGGGAAGATCAGATTCACCCAGAAGTAACTAAGGGAGGAAAAGGGACAGCGCGCACTGTATTTCATGGAATGGAAAGACAATCTTGCTGTATTGCAGGGTTCACATGTGGTTTCCCACCCCGATGCTCGTTTCACGAGTACTTGTGAATACTGTTGCATGTGTGATTTGTGTATATATTGCACTGCAAAATGCTGACGTTCAGCATCTGGGAAATACAAATACAGGTATAAGTGATACAAATCAACACATTATCACACAGCCTCACATACTAGAAATGCAATAATTAAAAATAATAGATATATAGAAATGAAAAGCTTAATTTAGACCTTCAGGAACAAACCTGCCGTTCTGTACAATTCAGCTGCATTCCTATTAACGAAGAAGACTACCAGCATCCCTTCCTCTGATAACGAAATTAATCCTTTCTTTCGCCAGGACCAAAAACGCACTGCCGCCAGAAATGTGGCAATTTCAAAAGTGCCGATCAACCGCGGTAATGTTCTTGATTGTGCAACCTCAGAGGAGGCGTTTTATGGCTGTTACCTGCATGTTCTGGTATGTGGAAACTTCAATTCCCTGGAAGTCATTCCTACATAAATCTTCCTGCAGGGGCCAAACAGATAATACATCACACTGCTAGTTTTATATGAGATAAATTGCTTGATACAATACCTATGTCTGCCAGAAACATCCAAAAAGTAAGCGCCCTTTTTGGTAAATATCCACGTGTAACGGGTATTCCACCCCACCCAATCGCATATATAGTGTGGGTGCGTAGAACATATAGTGTTACTAGGTGTGGTGCGTATACCTGCAGGCTCACTGGAGGCCTGAGCCTCCGCTAGTGAGAGCCTGGGGTGAATCCTCTGGAACGTTCTCGGTTTCAGCGCCTCCACCTATGTAGGATTCTATGGGAATGTAGAATGACCCTAACATAGGAACCCACCCAGAAAACCACATACACCAGTATTATGTATAACAGGTTTACTGAATGAACAAAGAATACTATTACATCAGAATAACGGGTGTCCCTCTCTAGAGGCGACACTAACTGCGGCGTCGCGCAGGACGCTTCCCCAACACCGGATGATCCCACCCCGTGTCCATAGGATCCCCACCCAATGTCCCGCACTCTTGCAGAGAGAGAATATGGGTGACTGCGCAGTCACTATTAAACTAAGGGCCCGTTGGTGCACTGGTGGATTTAATAGTACCTGCCCGAGCACGGGATCTCCAACTGGCTTCGCAAAGGATCTGTCGTTCTGGGATCCCGTCTGATCCGATCCGGTGAATCCTTGCTTGGGGTCCGCCAGGGGCGGTCCCACCCTGAATATAGTCTTTCTCTCTGGGCGTAGACTTGAGCCCAAGTCTCCTTTCAGGAAGCGCAGCGTCCGCTGTGTCCCTGTCTATCACTGGTACTACGTGACACGCGCTATACTATAGGCCGTCCCTACAGCACAGCAACCTGTAATGGCTTTGGGGAAAACTCCTAGGGGCCTACGGGGTAGCCTATCTTATGCAGGGGTCCCTGACCCCCTGCACCCGCACTACCTCCTCCCGTACTACCCGAGTCCCTTCTGCCTCACTATTAACTAACTGGTCCCAGCGCCTGCAGCAACAAGCTGTGACCCACTGGATGCTTGCAGCAAACGTGCTGCACA